>NW_006201951.1:152584-153221 GCF_000334495.1 Tupaia belangeri chinensis
ACACGGGTGCCACCCGTCCATACTGTCCACTACAGCTCTCCTCTGTGACACTAGGACGCAGCCTCACGACTCACACCAGATGCCGTGTGGGGCAGCCACTGCAGTCAGAGCAGCTCCCGGGGAGGCTCAGCCAGGCTCAGCTGTGCTATGGTCGGGACACTCCCTCTGCAGAGAGCAGAGCACGCCGAGGACGGCCAGCACGAGTGCAAGGGAGGGCCACACATGTCCACACGCTAGCCACATGTGCACGTGCTCAACAGCACACGCCCCCTGGTGCTTACAGCCATGCAGCACACCCAGCACGTACACGGCAGCACACTCCCCACTCCCCGTGCTTACAGGCATGCAGCACGCCCAGCACATACATGGCAGCACATGCCCCCTGGTGCTTACAGGCATGCGGCACGCCCAGCACGTACACGGCAGCACACGCCCCACTCCCCGTGCTTACGGGCATGCAGCACGCCCAGCACATCCACGGGCCCCCTGGTGCTTACAGGCATGCAGCACGCCCAGCACGTGCTCGACAGCACACGCACCCGGTGCTTACTGCCATGCGGCATGCCCAGCACATACACGGCAGCACACGCCCCCTGGTGCTTTGAGGCCAGCAGCACGCCCAACACGTCACGCGCAG
>NW_006201951.1:153480-159217 GCF_000334495.1 Tupaia belangeri chinensis
ACATACACGGCAGCACACGCCCCCTGGTGCTTACAGGCATGCAGCACGCCCAGCATGTGCACGGCAGCACACGCCCCCTGGTGCTTACAGGCATGCGACATGCCCAGCACATACACAGCAGCACACGCCCCACTCCCCGTGCTTACGGGCATGCAGCACGCCCAGTACATACACGGCAGCACACGCCCCCTGGTGCTTACAGCCATGTGGCACGCCCAGCACATGCACAGTCACTTGGGGGGACAGGGAGGGTGTGGCACTAGTTCTTCGGGGAGGCCACGGCCTTTCCCCAGCTCCTGGGCTTTGCTTGGTGAGAGCCCATCAACCCATCGTGAGAAAGACCACATGTGACACACGTGACCACACAGCTTTGACAGGCATATATGCACAAAACCACATCCGCTCCACGTGGCCCTGGAATCCTTACCGGCTCATGGCTCTAAACACACCTAGGGGAGCCCAGGGCCTAGACAGCAGGGCCTTTCACAGTCCACTCGCCCTCCTGAAGGCGCCAGTGGAACTAAGGCCAGAGCCTCGCCAGCCGCCTGGGCTCACAGCAACGGCTCACAGGGCCATGCACCATCCTCTACGGCAGGCCCGGTCTCCCATCCCGGAGACTCACCGAGGGCACAGAGGTCTGCGAGCCGGTCTGCCCCCTCCTCTGCGTGAATCAGGTCGTTCCGGCTCTTCTTGGTGGCTGCTCTCTTCAACACTGCTTTAGGCAAAGGGCAGGGGCTGCCTGAGCAGGAGCCTGCAGGCCGACCTTCGGGCTGGGGAGTCACCCCACCTGCAGCTGGGGACCTTCCCTGAGCTCCTGCCTAAGGTGGAGGCAGGACACAGACTGGTCCCCTCAACCCCCTCAGTCTTAGAGCAGGTAGAACAAGGAGTTTTGAGGGTGGACCCCTGCTTTCCGCTCCCTCCCGTGGGGAGGCCCGTCCACCAGGGAGACCAGGGAAACCCCACCTGGGTCAGGGCCAGGGCTGCAGCAGGCTAGTACAGACCCACCCCAAGCCTCAGGATGGGGCCAGCCAGTGCAGGGTGGCTGCTGCCATGGGTGAGGGTGGCCTTCAGCTGCTGGCCTGTGCCACTGGGACTGTGGCCTCAAGCCTGTCTCCTGGCTTTTGGTAGCACTGTTGCCCCAAGCCCTGGGACAAGCAGTCTGGCTAAAACCCACAGTCCAGCAGAACTCCAGGCTGATGGTCAGACCCCAGTCCATCCGTTAACATGAGAACACGCACGTGCCTCTCAGAGTGGGGACAGACAAAGGGTGCTAGCCAGGGGCACCTACCATCCAGAGGGGACTTCTCCTCTGCGTTCTTGTCCTCCTCTGCCAGCATGACTTCCTCTGTGGGGACACAGCCTTGGGTCAGAGCCTGCCTGTGTACACCCTGGCAGGGCACGGCCTTGGGAAAGCCCTGGATGAAAGCACCCCGCTGTCTGCAGACATGGCCTCCTCTGCTCTGACACCCCAGAAGCCAGCAGGCCCACATCCTGCTCGCACGTCGCCCTGGGAGCAGCTGCCTACTGGCGAGACCGTCCCTGGGACTGAGCTGAGAGGTGAGTCATGAAGTCCAGGCTGATGGGCCCAGAGTCGGTGTCGGTGTGCAGAGGGGTTTCAACCTGAGCACTGGGCGCGGTGCTGTCACTGGGCCAGGCCAAGCCTCTGCTTTCAAGGCTGCTGTCTTGGGGGTCACGTGGGCCCTGGTTGAGTGGACAAGGAAGGCCCTTGCCACCAGCTCTTCCAACCACCCAGCTCCTGGTCCTCGCCAAACGCTACCCAGCTGAGGGCGGCCATGCTGAGAGCTGGCACTGCCCGGGCTCTCACCGGCCTTGAAGATCCACTCCAGGTACCCATTGAGCTCCCGCTCAATCTGCTGCTGCCTGCGGAGCTTCAGGAAGGCGCGGCGGTTCTCCACCCGCTCTCGCTCCTTGGCGAACTCTCTGGGCCAGGAGGGGGCCAGAAAGACAGGCTGGTCAGGTTAGTGCCAGCCCAGCCATGGCCCCAAGGGAATGTGCCCCCAGACAAAGGGAACCAAACCCAGGCTGGGACAGAAGGCACCAGAGATGGGCCCGGGCCCTGCGCATGCGTACTCAGAGTGCCCACACAACTGCTCCCTAAGCTCCCCTCGCTCCCTCCACTGAGGGCACCCCATGGTCTCCTAGGGGCACAGAGAGAGCAGGGGCGATACCACACCCTCGTTTCAGCAGGCCAGGGCACCCCGAAAGCTCGGCCTGCTACCTGCTGTCCTGTGCAGAGCTTCTGGGAAATGTCTCCAAAGGAGAGCGTCTACCCTGTTTCCCCTGCTGACTCAGACTCAGGCCGCAGGCCCTTGCAGGTGGGCAGAGAAGGGGCCGGACTGGGCAGGCCAGAGGGGGCGGAGTGTCAGCACCCTGTAGCCCCTACCAACCCGAGGCTCCTGATAACAGGAGAGAAGACAGGCCTCCACCCTGCCGGCCCAGAACCACCCCAGCCCTCGACTCACAGTAGAGACCAACCCACCCTCCACTCGGCCTCAGCCTCCCGGCCACAGTAGGCCAGCAGCACCGGCAGGAAACCATCTGCTCACATGTGTGCACATACATGAAACATGCACACCGGCACCCAGCACCTGGACCAGCCCGCTCGCTCAGGCCTAGGCAAGATCTAGGTCCTCAGTCAGACAGGTGCTCGCACCCCTGCGGCCGGGCGGCGGCAACCACAGGGCTGTTTCTCTTTGGGAGCAGCTGCCCTGCCAGGGGGCCTTGCAGACCTGACAGCCGGCATGTGGCCACAGCAGGAGGAGTCTGGCTTTTGTGCCAGCCAGGGTCTGCCAGGGGCCGATCTGCCACCACCCGGGCAACGAGAAGAGGGATCTTGCCCAGGCTCCCACCCTGCATCGGGGCACCCCGAGTCCCAGAGCTACTGCTAGGCAGGGCCCCAACAGTTCTCCATGCCGCCGGTCCCCCTGCGTGGCCTGCGCAGAAGGCCACTGCCCAGGACCTCCTCAGCCGGACCTCGCCTCCCGTCCTGGCTAGGAGCTCTGCGCATCCAGTGGTGCCATCACAGCCCTCCAGTGCAGGGCACAGGTCAGCCCCACTCCCGGGCCACCCTCCCTGCAGCCCTCCTCTCCAGGCCAGGGTTCAGCAAGATCTATCCCAGCCCACACAGGAGCTTTGGGCCCGAGCAGAAGCCTTTAGGACGGGCAGAATGGAGGTGCCCTACTCCAGCCTATGGGGTCTGAGGCCAAGGGGAGGCATGGAGCCCGGCAGGCCTGACACCACCTCCTGCTCAGCAGATTCCTCAGCCCAGAAGGGGGGACCCCACCCGCCTACGCCCCTGAGCACAGGACACTGTCCTGCCTCTCAGTCCATCAGGGCAGAGGGTGCCGTGCGCCTGGGGTCAGACCGGGCCGCACCAGCTGCCACACCTCACCAGTACTCGCGGGGGTTGGGAGGCACCTTTCTCCAGATCCAGGAACACACTGGGCAGCCATTCCCCTTCCCCAACCCTCACCTTACCCCGAGAGCACGCCCAGCACCAGGTTCAGCACGGGCACCCCCACTCCCAGTCTTACCCTGAGAGCACGCCCAGCACCAGGTTGAGCATGAAGAAGGAGCCGATGATGATGAGGGGGATGAAGTAGAGCCAGTTCCAGGTATTCCCAGCCGCGTCATTCGTCTGGAAGCAGCAGAGATGAGCAGGGTGTGGGCAAGACACACCTGGCCTCGTTTCCCGGCCCCTGCCAGTAAGGACAAGGCAGGGGAGGCCAGATTGGGGTCCAGGTTTGGGGGTGGGGCTACATGGGGCTGGGGGGTCCAACCAGTCAGACCTGCCCTTGCCTGGCTGGGGGACCAAGATGGTAAAACCCTCTGGCCACTGCTCAGCGATGCTGAAAAGCCAAGGAGGAGCCCCAAGGGTGGCACGTCCGGCACCTTCCCGAAGAGACCCCAACAGCCGACTCAAGTCACAGACACCTGAGCAGCACCAGGACGCCCTCAGGAGTCTGGCCGCACAGTCCCAACTGGCCTGTGTGTATGTGGCCCTCACGTCCTGGAGGGCGTCCTGCCACACGCCTGACCCAGGACAGAGCCAGTACTCAGGCACGATCTGCACAGCTGAACGCGGAAGACTGTGGCTCCCAGATCTGCTGCTTTTTGTAGCACAGCCACAAAAGGGTGAGCGCCTCTAAACCATGTAACTCCCAGTTTGCTTTTACCCCAGGATTGGCCCCAAGGGATGGGGAGCTTCTCCGTTCGTGTGAGTCAAACACAAGAAGCAAACAGAGGGGAACGGGTGTGCAGGTAGGCGGTCACCTGGCCTTTGTGCCTCGCACTCTTCGGGGAGAAGGGCCAAGAGTTGTGGGCCAGGGCCCCAGGCAGGACAGAGGCAGAGGGCAGCCTGGGCACAGCCCGGCAGCCAGGCTGACCTCCAGGTACTTTGGGGTCTCCTGCCTTTGAGCATCTGCCAGCCTTGGCAGGATCTGAAGACCCCACCCCTGGAAGTCCTGGGCCCAGAGTGACTGGTCATGGTTTCTGATCCCCGCACAGACTGCAGGCTGGCTGCCCGCCGTGATCCCTGGCCTCTACCCAGAGCTGATGTTCAGAGTCCCAACTGCCATGTTCCTCGGCTACCCTCTGCCCAGTCCCACACATGACTTACATCTGCAGGCTAGATGTCCCCAAAGCCACCAGCGTCCCTGCTAGGGCACTCTCAACACTGCCTTTCTTTCAGGAAAAGAAGAGGCGGCTGTGGCCGGCTCCACCCACAGGTTCTAGTCCTGCCCTGCAAGCTCCCTGCCAGTCACTCTTGTCTTAAAGACAAACCACAGCTGCAGTGGTGACCGGGAGCCAGCACTGGGAGCACACAGAAGCCCCGTCTCTAAACCCAGAGCAGAGGTGACTTCCGTGCCCGGGAGGCTGCAGCAGACATGGTGGCCCTGCTGCTCCCGCTGAGAACGGCGAACGCAGCCCCACGAGCCAGGGTGCTGGCGGGGCCCTCCAGTGTCCTGGCGAGGACCTGGGAGGCATGCTGGGGCTCACCCCGCTTTCCTTCTGTCTCATATGTCCAAACGTATAGCCAGGGCAGCCTACAACTTAGAAATGCCAACAAGCACCGGCAGACGATGCACCGACCGAAGCCAGCTCCCTCCAGCCGCAACGGACAGGGGCAGCCAGCGGCACAGCAAAGCCAGAGGCCGGAGCAGGCCTGGGTGTGCAAGGCCGAGGTGGCCCTGCCTTGTGCTTCCAGCAGACACCTGGGGGAGCCTGGACTCCACCCTCCCTGGCTGCAGTGAGGCCTCTGAGCCCCCAGACTGGGTGCTGTCAGGAAAGACCAGGAGGGGGGTCAGCAGATGGCATAACGGCTGTGTTGCTGGATGCCCACGTGGCTGACCGCAGTTCAAGTCCTGGACTCAGCAGCTTGAAACTCGTCCCAGGTACGTGTGATTATGCATCCAAGATCCCGAGAGGAGAATGGAGGGGAAGGGATTACAGCAAGGCTATTCCCCTGGAGGCTGTTTTCTCACTTTCTGTCTCTCTGGTGAGTGCACGCGCCCCATAGCAAAAATCTCTAAAAAAGGAAAAAGGAGAAAGGCCAGGAAAGCTGGGCCTCTCCTGCTGAGCACCCAGCCGTCCCAGCCCACCCACCTCTGCAGTGCTGGGAAGCCGCGTGGGACTGCCCTGCATCGACCACTCCCCTCAGCTCCTCACCACAGGCAACCACACGCGTGTGACCATGAGCTGGCCTCGCCCGCCCCCC
>NW_006201951.1:159231-161221 GCF_000334495.1 Tupaia belangeri chinensis
GCCCTGAATGGAAGCCTGGGCGAACCCATGGCTATCCTGATAACTGCAGCCACTTCAAAGCGAAGCACAGAATGTTCTCAGCTCGGTAATTAAAAGCAGCCCAGCTGGGAACTAGGCTGTCTGGCACGCCTCGCACAGAGGCCCAGCTCGCCCCGCCGGCCTGCTGCAGCTGGCGCTTTCAGTGGGAGGCGTGGGCCCTCGCTGCCCCCACGCCCTGCACTGCCCCCTCTCTGCCAGCCTCAGCCTGGATGGACGGGGAAGGCGAGGCTGCACATGGTGCTGTCCAGAATCCTCATCCTGGCCTGACCCAGGTCTGCAAGATTTGTCTCTAAGCGCACCTGCAGGCTCTTCTGGAGTCCGGCTGATGACAGGTAAGACATTTCTCCAGGCAGCCGCACCCCCACCCCTGTCACCTGGGGGGTCCAGTCACCAGCCTCCCTGGACTGACTGCCTGCTCTCCCCGACAACAGCTGCACACACCTGCCCTTGCCTCCAACACCAAACGTGCTCACCTCCTCCCTCCCCGCTGCGGGTCAGCACTCCTCACTGGAGCCTCCACCCAAGGAGGCCGCACAAGCCACCTCTGGGTTGGAGGCCAGGGCTGGCTCTCTCCAGAACCCTCTCCAGGACCCCATCCACCTTCCCACATTCAGCCCCCAGTGGCCTCATAGCCACCACCCCTGCCACCCCCCTGTGCCCCTCCAAACGGCCCGGGTGCCACCACCTGCACGCCTGGCCCCCTGCCCACCAGGCCTCGCTCTCCGACTGCCCTGAGCTCCCAGCCTCTCACACTTGGGGCTACCTGGACCCGGTGAGCAAGGCCTCTGCTCACTGCACAGCAGGGCCAGTGCCCAGGGCTCCTAAGTTCACGTGGGTGACACCTGTGTGCCCGGCCCAGGTTCCTAGCTCCCATCCACCGTATGGGCAGACCATGCAGGGGTCCAGGTCACACGGCCCCTGGCCAGGTCAGGCCAGGGAGGGCCGCAGACCCGTCCACACGGCCCTCCAGCCAGTGCAGCTGCAGGGGCTATTTCTGGGTCTGTCTTCGCGGAAACTTTCCCGACTGCTGCCAGGAGGGGACAGCCAAGCCCTGTCACTCCCTTGGTCCTGTTTCTCGTCCATCCACCGAACACAGCCTGTCCTCAGACACGACTCCCACTCGCGAAGGGAGATGGCTCAGCGCATCCTGGGCCAGCTCTCCTCACCCGCCATCTGCCTGAGTGTTCGCCTGACGTCAGCCCACGGCGTACGCAGCCCTGACACACACCCAGCTCGTGCTCGGCCCGGGGAGGCACAGAACTGAGGGCCTGTCTTTGCGGCCTTGTGGTGGGAGGCTGGACAGGAAGGCCCAGGGTGCCAGGGACAGATAGCCCAGCCCACCCTCGGCCCACAAGCAATGGGTCCAGGCGGCAGCGCCTTGTGCTCTGCCCTGCACAGCACCCAAGAGGGACTCGCCCCACAGTGGCCAGAAGGTGCCCTCAGTGCAGTGGCCACATGTCCCCATCCTGGCCCTGCCACCATCCCTTGAACCCCCGAGGTGCTCACACCCTGGTGGCTCACAGGGCGGGCGCTCAGGGCAGCGGTGAGGGCCCTGCATCTCGGAAGCTGACTCTCATCAGTGGCAACGGCAGAGTCCACAGGGGATCCCAGAGGGGGAACATGGGGGTGGGGGGGCCCAGGCATCAGCACCGAGGACAGACGCCCTGAGCTGCTGAGGCGGCTGCCACAGTGACAATGAGGGGACAGTGAGGGACAGCGAGGAACAGTGAGGGACAGTGAGGGACAGCGCAGAGTGGGTGTGAGGGGACAGTGAGGGAAGTGAGGGACAGGGCAGAGCAGGTGGGGGGGCAGTGAGGGACAGTGCAGAGCGGGTGTGGGGGGACAGTGAGGGACAGCAAGGGACAGCGAGGGACAGTGAGGGACAGGGCAGAGCGGGTGTGGGGGGACAGTGAGGGACAGGGCAGAGCAGGTGTGGGGGGACAGTGAGGGA
>NW_006201951.1:161290-165876 GCF_000334495.1 Tupaia belangeri chinensis
GGGGGGGACAGTAAGCTGGATATTGCTTCAGACCCACGGCCCCATGGCCCCAATAGGCACCATCCCTGCCTCTGTCCTGGAGACAAAGCAGGGCTGGCCTCACTTGGGGTCTCAAGAGCCCCTAGCCCTGGAGCCCCAGCCAGGTGCTGCGCCACCCCCTTGGGCTCCTCAACACAGCGATGGCATCTTGCAATGACACAGCAGGCGACAGGTCGCAGTGCCAGGGAGGCTGCTGTGGCCGTCCGTCCTCAGCCACAGGAGCACCTGCTCTGGAGCCTCCTGCAACCCCTGCCCCACCCCTCGGCTTCCTTTTTCTAAGGAAACCCTGAAGACCTCAGGAGGGAGGCTTAGGTCAAGACTTAGCTGAGACTTGAGACTGACCCTGGTGGCCCCTTGGGCTGGGCAGAGGGTCTTAAGTCAGAAGTGCCACCAATGGGACCCCAGAGGCGCCTGCCAGGTGCCCCAGGCCTCCCCCAGCCCAGGGCCAGGGTGCGGCTCACGCTGTAGAGGATATCGGTCCAGCCCTCCATGGTGATGCACTGGAACACCGTCAGGATGGCAAACAGGATGTTGTCGAAGTTGGTGATGCCGAAGTTGGGACCCGGCCAGTACTCCCGACACTCGGTGTCACCCTCACACAGCCGGGCCGGGGCCTCTTTGCCACAGGGGAAGTCACCCACAGGCTCTGCATCTGCAAAAGGAAAAGGAAGCAGGTCCTGAGCTCAGACGAGGCAGTGCCTGGATCCCACATGGCCAACTGTGCAGCTCGAGTGTCAGGCCCAGTGGCTTGAAAATCACACCAGGCACATGTGCGTGCCCAGAATCCAGAGAGGAGAATGGAGAAGGGCTTGCGGCACGGCCCTTCCCCGTGAGAGGGCGAGTTCTCACTCTCTTCCCCTCTCTGTCTCTTCGGTGAGCGCACGTACCCTCTCGCAATAACTAAACAAAGGAAGAAAAGAAAGAAGTGACAGCTGCTGCTGCCCCTGGGCCCCTGGCTCTGCAGAGCCACTGCAGACGGGCAGACCCTCTCTGCCTCCCACCCGCCGCCACCTGGGCTCAGAACCAGCCTCTGCCTCTCCGCCGGAGCCTGCTCTGCATCACCTAACACGCTTCAGTCCCTTCATCTTTATTTTTTTTAATTGTTTACTTAATTCCATTTATTACTATTATTATTATTATTATTATTATTTTAATTAGGCCAGAGAGAGAAAGGAAAAGCGAGAAAGGAAGCCGCCAGGTCCAGGACCCGAACTCTGGTCGGCCACGTGGGGGTCCAGCGCCCGTAACCACCATACCACCTGCCGGCCCCCACAGTCCCCTCATCTTAAAATCACCACTAATCGGTCCACCCTAACCGCCAATTCTTCCTAATTCTTCTGTCCCGATCTCCCTTCTCCCTGAAGCCTGAACTGCCAGCGAGACCCTGACTGCAGGTCTGCCTGATGCTCTGGCGCCCCCAGGCCTTGCACCTCGCAGTGGGAACCCTTCTGACCTGCCCGGTGGGCAGCTGGGGCCACACGGCGAGACCAGCACTGACCTTGGCACCGACACAAGCAGCACACATGCACCTCTCACTCCCAGAAGCAGGAAAGGGCAGGGCAGACGCAAGAGTGCAATGACACATGGAGACCCCGTCAGCACAGGGACACAGAAGTGCTGGGTGGAGAGCGAAGGCTCCTGTGTGCAGGTTCATCCCTCTCCCTGCAGATATCTTGGTAAATGCTTATGATGACAAGGGGACAGCTGTCTGCCGTGGACACCTGCACTCTGCAATCGCGGCCGCTTCCTCCCACCCGGCGTAGGCCCTCCCTTCCTTCTCGTCTCGGGCACTGGACGTGACCGCCAATGCCACATGGACTGGACCTACAGGACTTACAATGAAGTATAATGTTTGCAAAGAACCCAGGAAATTTAATTAAGAAAATTCCCTTGGGGCCGGCAGGTGGTGTGGTGTTTAAGGTGCTGGACTCCCACATGGCCGACAGTGGTTCAAGTCCCGAACCTGGAGGCTTGTTCTCTCTCTCTCTTTTCAGTGAGCACATGTCTTATAGCAAATTAGAAAATAGTAATAAATAAAATTAGATTTTAAAAAATTCTTTTAAAAAAAGAAAATTCTGGGAACCAGCAGTTAGCGTAATGGCTATGTCGCTAGACTCCCACGTAGTCGACCGCGGTTCGTGTCCCGGACCCGGTGGCTTAAAACTCACGCCGGGCGCGTGTGCGTGCGTGCCCAAGATCCCGAGAGGAGAATGGAGGAGAAGGGATTGCAGCGTGACCATCCCCCCTGGGGGGTGATTTCTCGCTTTTTGTCTCTATGTCTCTCTCTGTCTGTCTGGCGAGCGCACGCGCCCTACAGTGAAAATCTCTCAAAAAAAAAAAAAAGAAAATTCCCTTTTATTTCCACTATGATTTTAAAAATTTAATCATTAAGTATCAAAACTTCAGGAAAAGCTTTTTCTATGTATGAGAGATGACCACATGTGTTTTCTCCCTTAATATATTTGTACCCGGGACCAGCAGATGTCATAATGGTTATGTTGCTGGACTCCCAAGTAGTTGACCGTGGTCTGAGCCCTAGACCCAGTGGCTGAAAACTCATGCCACGTGTGCGTGCGTGCCCAAAATCCTGAGGAGAACAGAGGAGAAGGGACTGCAGTGTGGCCATCCCCCCGGGGGGTGATTTCTCCCTGTCTGTCTGTCTCTCTGGTGAGCACACGCACCCGACAGCAAAAACAAAAGCTCTCTCTTTAATACATATACATATTTGAAGCTCACGCCACAGACCCTAGTGTCCTCTTACTCCTTTCACTTGCATCCCACATACGCTCTCTCAGAAGCATCTCCTTGGCTTTACCTAAACATGCCCAGAATCGGACCCTTTCTAACTCCCTCTCCCAAGACACAGTGGCCTCAATCACCATCTCACCTGGACAGAGACTCTCCCACCCCCTCGTTCTGGCTGCCTTCGCCTCCCAGGGCAGCCAGAACGAGGAAGACCTCGGCGCTCGCTCAGAGCTCAGTGCCCTCTGGTCTTCCCACGTCTCAGAACGAGGCTCAGAGTTCTCACCACAGCCAGGACAACCGAGGGCCTCCATCCTCGGTGCACCTCGCCCGGGCGTCTGCGCTCACGGGTCCCTGTGGCTGGTGTGCATCACTGGCCAGGCCTCCTTCTAGTGCGCTAGCAGAGAGGCCTCCCCAGGCCAGCCTCTGGAAAGCAGGCTCCGAACTATTCTACCTCAAATTCCTTTTGGTTGTTTCCTGCCTAGAAACCCATAATTGCTTTATTGATGTGTTCTTTGTTTGCTTCTCAGATTGCTGTCTGTCCCCAGACTGGGATGAAGCTCATCTCCAGCACCCAGAGGGGCGCCCCCGGGACCGGACGTGGCCGCCAACGCGGTCGGGCTCACCTGTGCTGTTGGGGAAGCAGGCCTTGTGGAATCTTCCCATGTAGAACTCGAGGCCTATAATGGCGAACATGAGGATGGCGAAGAAGAGCAGCAGCCCGATCTGCAGGAGCGGGACCATGGCCTTCATGATGGACTTGAGCACCACCTGCAAGCCTGGCCAGAGCGGCAGGGGGCAGGTCAGGAGCAGGTGGCAGGTGAGCGTCTGCAGCCCCTGGCGGGGTCCGTGGGCCTCGGCCGGGCAGGGAGTGCAGGGGGCAGCGAGAGCCCTGGGCGCATGTGAGCTGTGATGCCCGGGGCTCTGGAGGGCAGGAGCAGAGGCCCCAGGTGAGAGGGTGAGAGCCCAGAGTAAAGAGCAGAGTCCTCAGAAAGTAGGTAATAGGCAAGGAAAGCCTGGGGAGGGCAGGGGAGGCTGGGAAGGGGAACAGGGGATGGTGGAAACAAAGAGCAGCGGATTCTGAGAAGGAGAGCAGGGGAGCCTGGGTGGGGAGAGCAGCGGATCCGGAGAAAGGATTGCAGGGGATGCTGGGAGAGAAAAGCAGAGGATCCTAGGAGGGGAAGGCAGGAGATGCTGGGAAAACCAGGGGAGGTCATGCCCCAGGGAGTGTTCTGCCCTCAGCCAAGAACACAGAGGAAGCTGGACCCCTTCCAGCCTGACCCATTCTACGAGACGGACCGCAGCCCTCGCCTGGAGGGGTCTCGGGCAGTCAGGGTGGGCAGTCAGCCATGACCTCGGAAGGACAGGATACTGGGCCCCTCCCAGCCAGCTCTACGTAACCCAAACCATGCTTCCAGAGGACAGGTCGCCCAGGCTGCCACCTGCCACGCCGGGCGCCTACATGCCTAACCAGGAAGGAGCGTGTCTGGAGGCTGGTCTCCAGGGGCCCTGCCAACCGTGGGCCAAGACGGCTGGTCCTCTGCGGCTCCCTGTCCCACCACCTCAGTCAACTCCATGCATTCTTTAATCCCAGCAAAAGCCAAGTGCTGGAAGGCAGCCGTGTGGGTGGAAACAAACAAGCCAGGGCGAAGCAACAGGGTCGCCCTCCAGGCTTTCGTGGAGTGGGTGAGAATGAAAAAGGCCTGGCTCTTCCTCACACCGGGTCCCTGGCGAACTCGGAGCTGCCGACACTCAAGGGCACACTAGCTGGGGCTAGCCATGTGGTGGCCACGGGGGGGCACAGG
>NW_006201951.1:166121-175882 GCF_000334495.1 Tupaia belangeri chinensis
CGTGGCCATGGCGGGCACTGGGGCGGAGGCTGCCGTTCTGGGTCGGCCTGGGCTTGCCTGTCTTAGCCGGACTCACTTGGAATCCCAGACACCAGCTTCAGGGGCCTTAGCACACGCACAGCCCTCAAAGTTCGCAGGTCGAAGTCAGTCCCGGCCGTGGCAAGGATCCTGGCAGGAATAAGGAAAAGAAAGGAAATGTTTCCTGGCTGAGTCTGGAAGAGAACGCACTCCTCCCGCCACAACTACGCTTCCCCCCAGGAGCACCGATGCCATCATCCCCGTGTCCCCTCTGTCCAACCACAGGGCCAGTGCTAGGACGGGGCTTGCTAAGGGCAGACAGGTACAGAATCCGAAAGCCTCACCGGGAACACTGCGACTTCTACACGCAGCACCGTCCATCCAGTTCTAAGGCACCCTCTCTGAGGGGCACTTGGCCCCTGGCCTGGAAATGAGTCTGTTTTCCACCTGAGTCCAAATCTGAACCAGATACCCATCCACCCCCAACTGTGTTTTGTGCTGCTCATGAGAGGTGGCGAGTGCGAGCGGCCGGGCAGAGCCCAAACGAGTGCCACGTGCCACCACCCTGTTCACCTGCTCTCAGAAGGATGGGGTGGGGGTGGCCATGCAGGGGCAGGGAAGGTAGAGAAGAGGGTACAGAGGACTCAGGAAAACCATCATAAAAGACATTCCAATACCTCCCATCTTTACTTTTTTCAAAATTTATTTAATTATTTAATTCTATTTGTTATTATTATTTTTTAAATTTGACCAAAGAGAGACAGAGAGAAAGGGAAAGTAAGAAAATAAGCCACCAGGTTCGGGATTCAAACCACAGTTAGCCACATGGGAATCCAGCACCTTTAACCACCATGCTACCTGCTGGCCCCAATACCTCCCATCTGAAAACAAAAAATCCTGAGAGGGAGGAGTACACCTCCAACCACAGAGTATTTCTCTCTTCACATCAAAACCCATCGAAAGATGCTTGATTTCTCTACTTCCTTAACTTGTGGCCTCTCTCCAGCTGTCTTGAAGTTCTTACCCCCAACTCACAATGAAATGCCACACCAGGCCCTCCTCTTGCTGATTCTAATATCAAGTATTCTTTTTAAATAGTATCATCTCAGGACCAGCAGTTAGTGTAATGGCTATGTCTCTGGACTCCCATGTAGTCAACTGTGGTTTGAGTCCCAGACCCAGTGGCTTAAACTCATGCCAGGCACGTGTGCGTGCATGCCTAAGATCCCGAGAGGAGAATGGAGGAGAAGAGACTGCGACGTGGCCATCCTCCTGGGGGGCGGGGGGGCGATTTCTCACTTTCTGTCTGTCTCTGTCTGGCAAGCACACACGCCCTATAGCAAAAACCTCTCAAAAATAAAATAAAATAAATTAAAATAAAGAAATAAATAGTATCATCTCTTGCCTTTAGTGTTCTGCTTTCCTCCAAGTTCCTACGGCCTCTTCTTTGGTCTCTTTTGCCAGTTTTTTCTCCTCTATTAGACTCAAAAATTGAATGTCCCATATAGGAACATTCCATATAGAATCTACCCAACAGCTTTGAATACAACTGTACACCTATAACTCCCAAGCTGACATCTTTAACTCTGACCTGGTATTGCAGGTTCATATACACAACTGCCTTTTAAACATTTCCATTTGGAGATTGTGTGTGTGTGTGTGAGTATATAGCATTATACAACTAAATAATTCTTTTTTTTGAGAGAAAGATTTTTGCTATAGAGGGCATGTGTACTCGCCAGAAAGACAGAGAGACAGAGAGACAGAAAGTGAGAAATCACCCCCCTGCGGGGGATGGCCACACTGCAATCCTTTCTCCTCCATTCTCCTCTCGGGATCTTGAGCACACACGCACATGCGCCTGGCGTGAGTTTAAGCCACTGGGTCCGGGACTCGAACCGCGGTCGACTATATGGGAGTTCAGCAACTGAGCCACTATGCTTACTACTGGTCCCAATCATTCTTTTTTATCTTAACAATAGTACTAAAAACGTGTGCCTTTTTAAAACCATGAACCATGTCTTTACATTCAGTTGTTACATCACAGTGACAAAAGTTTTTCTGATTCTTACTCCCAATCTTTCTTTCCCCAAGTGCCCCAGCCTAGTACCCTCGGTGAAAGAATGGTACTAGTCAATATGGCTTGGGCCAGAATCGGTTTCAGCCCTGACTCCTCTCTCTTTCATACTCAGCCGTCCCATTTGTCAACAGTTCTGTTATCTCTACCTTTAAAGTATATCCAAGATTCTTGGTGGAGAATTCCTGTGCTCCCTGCTCCAAGTAAAAGGCAGTGAGAGACAGAAGCTGAGAATGAACTGCTGCCAAAATTCAGCTAAATCTCTCAAGGGAAAAGAAAAGAATGGCAGGAACTCTTTAGTCAAACCAAAGTGCCAAACACACCAGAAACTCTGACTGAGGGAAATACCCAACAGAGTCAACGGCTGGAGGACAGATGTCGTTCAAATGGAGTCAATAAACTAGTAAACAAAGCAGGTAGACACAAACGGACATTAAAAATTAACTGTAAGTCTTGGCAATAAATAAATACTGGGTGGTCAGAAAAGTCATGACACATTTTTGCAAAGAAAAATACGTCATGACTTTTCCAGTAATCCAATAGTTTTGAAATAACATCAATAATAGTCATAATAATGAGTCACACTCTAGGCTGGAGGCATGGCTTCGTCAATGACTTAGAAGATACTGCTAACGCTAGGACTAAGAAGTTCACCCACAGACATCAGAAAGGCCAAAAATAAGAGATGTTAGGCAACATAGAGATTAGACCAGAGATCTAATACTCATAAAATCTGAGTCCCAGGAAAAGAGAACAGATGGAATGGTGAGGGAAATTTTCAGTTGTGACATTTCTAGAATTAAAGGCATGAATTTTCATATTTAAAGTGTACTACCTTGGGGCTGGCAGGTGGCATGGCGGTTAAGGGCGCTGGACTCCCACATGGCTGACCATGGTGAGTCCCGGATCTGGTGGCTTGCTTTCTCACTCTCTCTCTCTTTCTCTCACTCTGTCCCTCTCTGATTAAATTTAAATAAAGTTAAATACAATAATTCTTCAAAAGTAAATAAATAAATAAAGTGTGCTACCTTTATCAACCAGTTGGAAAAAATAAACCCATAGCTAGAAACAGCATAAGGGACTGCATACCATCTAATAAAAATACAAGGTCTTGGGACCAGCAGTTAGCGTAATGGCTATGTCACTGGAATCCCATGTAGTCGACTGCAGTTCAAGTCCCGGACCCGGTGGCTTAAACTCACACCGGCCGTGTGTGCGTGCGTGCCCAAGATCCCGAGAGGAAAATGGAGGAGAAGGGATTGCGGCGTGGCCATTCCCCCTGAGGGGTGATTTCTCTCTTTCTGTCTCTCTGTCTCTTTCTGTCTGGCGAGCGCACGTGCCCTATAGCAAAAACCTCTCAAAAGAAAAAAAAAAAAAAAGAAAGAAACAAAGAAACAAAGAAAACAACAACGAAAGAATACAAAGTCTTTTAAAAACTGTTGGGGGACCAGCAGTTGGCATAATGGCTATGTCGCTGGACTTCCACGTAGTTGACCACAGTTCGAGTCCTGGACCCGGTGGCTTAAACTCACACCAGACACACATGTGTGCGTGCCCAAAATCCCAAGAGGAGAATGGAGGAAAAGGGATTGCGGCATAGCCATCCCCCTGGGGGGTGATTTCTCGCTCTCTGTCTCTCTGTTTCTCTCTTTCTGGTGAGCACACGCACCCAAAAGTTCACCTTCTCAAAAATATATAATAAAATGGGGCCAGTAGGTGGCGTGGTAGTTAAAGGCACTGGATTCCCACATGGGCAACCATGGTTCGAGTCTCAGATCTGGAGACTTGCTTTCTCGCTTTCTCTCTCTCTCTCTCTCTCGGGTCAAATTAAAAAATAATAACAAATGGAATTAAATAATACTTTAAATATATACATATATATGTACTACAAGATAAATGAAGGCTAACACTAAAGGAACAACAGGAAAACAACTGTCTTCTTAAAACTTTATATCCAGCTAAACTGTCAGTAAAAATTGAGGGCAGTGGTGTGTGGAGGAGTGGGGACTGGGGAAGGGCATCTGGAGGAGGGATACAGGGGCAGAGCACTGATGGGACGGGGAGGTGTGGTGTAATCTGTTGAAGATATTTTGAACAACTGGACTGGGAAGAAATATTCACATATTGAAATGTTCACTTTGTAAGCTAATTAATGTGGCTGAATGTATAAAAATTTTAAAATAAAAGATTTAGGGCAAAATAAACATACACTTAGATATAAAATAAGTCATCATCACTTCAGGTCCTCAGTAAAATAACGAGTAAATTGAAACCAAAGTAAATACACAACAGATAAATGATGGTAGACAGAAAATAATTTTCATTTGTTTGTTTTTGTTATAGGGCACTTATGCTCACCAGAGAGAGAGAGAGAGAAACCATCCCTCAGGGGGATGGCCACACCACAATCCCTTCTCCAGTCTCCTTTTGGGATTTTGGGCATGCATGCGCACACACCTGGTGTGTTTCTCAAGCCACTGGGTCCAGGATCCTAACTGTGAAGGAGGTCGGGGGACAGCCATGCTGCAATCTCTTCTCCATTCCTGTCATGATTTTGGGCACACAGGCACATGCACCTGGCATGATTTTCAAGCCACCAGGTCCGAAACTCAAACCGTGGTCACCCATGTGGGACTACAGCATCTTAGCCACCATGCAACCTGCTGGCCCTGAAACCATCTATTTCAAAATGAGCAGAGCAGAAAAATGTGTATGAGAAATACGAAATACAGAATATTTTATCAATCTATAGAATTCAGAAAAGCTCCTCCCTTGGGCCAGCAGGTGCATGGTAGTTAAGAGCTGGATCCCACATGGCCAAAAGTATGGTTTGAGTCCCAGACCCAGAAGCTTGAAAAACACACTGGGAGCATGTGCATGCATGCCCAAAATCCTAAGAGGAGATAGAGAACGCATTGCATGTGGCCATCCTTCCGAGGGGTGATTTTTCACTTCCCTTCTGTCTCTCTCTCTCTAGCGAGCACACCTGCCCTATGGTCAGAATCTTAACAAAAATCATTTAAACATTTCTCCCATAAGAGAGAGATACAGAGACACAGACAGAGAGAATGTACCCCAACAAGGTCTCAACACGGCCATCCACCCGCGGTGCACCAGCCTGGGTCACAGGCACGGGTATCCACGAACTCGGGGAGGTCTTGGACACTGCCTGGAAGCTTCCCGTGTGCGTCAGCCTTGCAGGGCGCCACATTCCTCCGCAGTGCCCCTGTCATCAACTTCCTTCCACACACCTCATGAACTCAAACTACGTAAATAAAACTGAAGTTCCCCCAACTCAGGAGAGTCTAACAAACTTGTCATCACAGTCTAAAAGGCCAAGAAAAACCGAGGCAATACAAGATTAAAGCAAAATGAACACTTTAGGTACACTATACAGTCCTAGTTCTACACATCTTTCATATCTTATGTATCTATTTGTCTGTTTATAATCTTTTTTAAAAAAATTTGTAAGAATTATTTATTTTCTAGTATTTATTATTATTATTATTTTTAATCTGACCAGAGAAAGACAGAGAGAGAGAAAAAAGGGAAAATGAGAAAGCAAGCCCCAGGTCCAGGACTCAAACTGGCTGGCCATATGGGAATCCAACACCTAACCACTGCACAACCTGCCGGCCCCATCTCTCTATAATCTCAAAATCTGCCCCTAACAAATGAAGAATGTAAATCTTTTTGGAGTACAAAGCAGTATCTTTAAAAATTAACCATATTCTCGAACCAGCAGTAGGCCTAATGGCTATGTCACTGGACTCCCATGTAGTTGACTACAGTTCAAGTCCCGGACCCTGTGGCTTAAACTCACGCAGGGCGCATGTGTGCGTGGGTGCCTAAGATCCCAAGAGAACAATGGAGGAGAAGGGATTACAGTGTGGCCAGACCCCTAGGGGGTGATTTCTCGCTTTCTGTCTCTCTGTCTTTCTGGCAAGCGTACGCACCCAATAGCAAAAACCTCTCCGGGAACCAGCAGTTAGCGTAATGGCTATGTCGCTGGACTCCCATGTAGTCGACCGCAGTTCACGTCCTGGACCCGGTGGCTTAGAACTCACGCCGGGCATGTATTCTTTAAAAAAAAAAGAAGAAGAAGAAGAAGAACACCCACATGTACAGAAACCCCAGGAGCAGCCAGTGCTGTGGTGGTGAAGGCGGCCCCCACATGCTTAACTGTGCAGTTCGAGTCCTGGACCCAATGGCTGGAGAAACTCACCAGACACCTGTGTATGCATGCCCAAAAATCCCAAGAGATGGAAGAAGGACTAGCAGATGGCATAATGGTTAAGTTGCTGGACTCCCACGTAGTTGACCACAGTTCAAGCCCCGACCCGGTGGCTAACTCACACCAGGTGTATGTGGTACGTGCCAAAGATCCCAAGAAGAGAATGGAAGAGCAGGGATTGTAGCATGGCCCTTCCCACTGGGTGCTTTCGCACTTTCTCTCTCTCTCCTCTCTCTAAATCTGGTGAGCATATGTACCCTGTAACAAATTAAAGAAAGAAGCCCTCAAAAACACACAACTAGATAACTAATTAATTAAGGAGGAAGTAAGAATGGAAGTTACCAAATATTCAAAATTCATCAATAATACTGAAAATAAAAATGTGTGGGAATCAGTAAAAGTGATACTTTAAGAGAAATTTATGAACTTAAATGAATTTCTGTTTTAAAGGTTAGAAGAAAAACCATTAATATGTATATCCTAGGCCTAAAAGAAGAAGAGCAACATTAATTTAGAGAAAGTACAAAAATGGAGATAATAAACAGGTAAGAGTAAAAGTAGTTAAGATGGGAAAACAATAAAGTTGGACTTTTGAAAGTTTAATGAAATAAGCAAGCTTGTGGCAAGACATCAAGAAAAGAGCATGTATATGTTCACATCACCCCAGACACTCCATACACAGGCACACTCAGCACACTCCGCGCACACACCCTCACACATGCACACAAATTCATCGCACACTGGGTACCTTACCACAGACAGGAGAGACTTTCGGGATTGCAAAAGAATAATACAATTTTATGTCAACAAATGTTCAAATTTTGATGAAATAAATACAAAATACCAAAAGTGACTTAAGAACTGTAAATCTCAGTAAACCATGAACTACTGTGTTCGTTTTCCATTACTACATAAAAACTTACCACAAATCTAGTGACCTAAAAAAGCATCATTCAGGGGCCAGCAGGTGGCACGTGGTTAAGGGTGCTAGAGTCCCACATGGCCAACTGCGGTTCAAATCCCGGACCTGGCAGCTTGCTCTCTCACTTTTCCGTTCTCTTTCTCTCTGTCTATCTAGTCAAATTAAAAATAATAGTAACACTAAATGGAATTAAATAGATAATTCTTCTTTTAAGAATTATTTATTTATTTATTTAAATTTGACCAGAGACGGACAAAATGAGAAAGTAACCACCAGGTCTGGGACTTGAACTGTGGTCAGCCATGTGGGAGTCTAGTGCCCTTAACCACCACACCACCTGCTGGTCCCAGATAAAGAACTAGTTCTTTTTTAAAAAGTTTAAAAAGCATCTTTCTGCACCTGGAGTCCTGTGGGCCAGGAGGCAAGGGGCACGGCTAGGGACGTGCTCAAAGCCTCGGGGCTGAGCTCAGGCTTCATACTCACCAGCAGGCTAGACCATCATACTCACCCGCAGGCTAGACTAGGGAAAGAGCTGCCTCCACCCCTAGAGTTGTCAGCAGAACCCATTTCTTTGTGCAGCTGCTCCCGAACTTGCCACCTGGTCCCCTCAACAGTTCCTCCAATACTTCCGAAATCTGATTTAAGGCAAGCCCAGGCCCTTTAAAATATTCACCTGATTAGGTTAGTCCCAGCCAAATAATCTCCCTTCTGAATAGCTCACAGTCAACAAAATAGTAACCTAATCCTGGGGGAGATAGCCCATAATATTCACAGGGCATTTTCCACACTCAGGGGGAGGGGACAGCCAGGGTGATGGCAGGCAAGGCTGGGAGCGGGGAGGGCCCCTCTAAAGGCTGTCTGCCACAGTCAAAATGATGTTAAAAACAATCAGTTTAAACTTGGTTTCCCCCTGCCAACAGACCAGATAACTTCACGAGTGAGTTCTGTGAATGTTCAAAAACAGATGATCCCTGCATTACACAAACTGTCTCAGTGTATAAAATACCAAACAAAAACAAAAACCTCCAACTCATTTTATGATGCTAGTACAACAGTGATACCAAAACTGAAAAACGAAAGATTTTTGTTTGTTTTTCTGGAGAGGTTTTTTTTGCTATAGGGCACATGCGCTCACCAGAGAGACAGAGAGAGACAGAGAGACAGAATGCGAGAAATCACCCCCCAGGGGTGATGGCCACGCCGCAATCCCTTCTCCTCCATTCTCCTCTCAGGATCTTAGGCACACACGCACACGCATCCGGAGTGAGTTTAAGCCACCGGGTCCGGGACTCAAACCACGGTCAACTACGTGGGAGCCCAGCGACATAGCCATTACGCTAATTGCTGGTCCCTATTTTTTTTGCTTTTTTAAAAAAAATAATAAATTTTCTCCCTTCTTCTGTTTCTTGATTTTTTGTTTCTCTCTCTCTCTTTCTCTCTCTCTCTCTCTCTATTTTCTTTTTCTTTTATCTTATCCCCCTGCTCCTCAATTTCCATTCTCTGTGTTTCTAGATGGACCTAAGGGAACCATGGCCAAACACCCAAATACTATTTGGGTTAACATATTCCTCAATATCTACTGAATCTGCTGCATAAAGGGATAAAAACGGAACAGCAAAGAGACTCCAGATCGCCTCCTTCTGTACGCTCCTGAACGCTCAGATTGAACTTCAAGAATAAGGAAGAAATACACCACCCATCAGATGACTAGAAATCACCGCAGGATCACAAGAAATATGGGAAAGCAAGAAAATACCTCTCCTCTAAGGGAAAAGAATAACTCCTCTTCATCCACACACAGTTCAATGGAAATCATGGGAATGTCTGATAAAGAATTCAGAACATTCATAATGGCAAAGCTAACAGAGATGGAAGAGAAGAGAGACAATGAACTGCAGAAGAGAAAGGAGAAAGGAGCTGACAAGTTCCGGGAGGTGAGGAAATTCTTGCAAGATCTAAAAGAGGAATTGCACACTTTAAAAAAGAATCAAAGGGACTTGTCAGAGATGAAGGTTATAATATAGGAAATTAAAATCTCCCTTGAAAGTATTAAAAGCAGACTAGATCATACAGAAAATAGAATCTCAGACATAGAAGAGAAAATTTCTGGCCTAGAAAAATCCACCACGAAGACAGAGAAAACTGCTCCCCAAAAATGAGAATAATATATGAGAAATACTAGATACCATCAGACGTTCGAACATCTGTATAATTGGCATCCCAGAAGGCGAAGAGACTCTTAAGGACATTGATAATCTATTCCATGAAATCCTGCAATAAAACTTTCTAAACCTAGAGAAGCATTCAAAGATTCAATCCCAAAAAATACAAAGGACCCCAAATAGAATCAAACCAAGAAGATCTCCCCCAAGACACATTATAGCCAGACTGACCAAAACCAAAGACAAGATACTAAGATTGGCAAGAGAAAAACGGAAAGTTACCTACAAAGGATATCCCATCAGGCTAACGGCAGACCTCTCATCGGAAACAATGCGAGCGAGGAGAGA
>NW_006201951.1:176248-192161 GCF_000334495.1 Tupaia belangeri chinensis
AAAAATAAAAAAAATAAATCCTTTAAAAAAGAAAGATTTAAAAAAAAAACTAAGAAAATGGCTAACTTAATAATAGGGACAAGTCTGGAGTTGAATATCATATCCCAGAATTTAATCAGGAAGATTGAACCACAACAGAAGATAGATTAAGTACATGAGACTGAACTAGTGAAATAGCATTTTATGACTTTTGACTAAAACATTGCTGATTTTCTTCTAGACTTTGTTTTCCGGTTTTAGGGATTTTTGTCCTGTCTTGAGCTGTCGATAGGTTCATGTACCTACTCTTTGAACAGAATCCTAACCTGCTTCCTGGCTTTCAGTTTTAAGGAAAGTTCCTTAGCATTTCTTTGATTTATTAAAGTTAATATTGCTTTTCTTAAAATTACCATCTGAACTTGCTATTGAAAGTAGTTAGATTATATAAGAAATTGTGTGATCAATAAAATGTGGGGGAAAAGGAATGGAAAACAACTGTAGACACCAGAGATAGTGTGGGAGGAGGGTGGGAAAGGGGAGAGGGTCAGAAATAGGGGTTAATATATATATATGAAACTAGAAATGGAAAATTATTGACAATAACGTGCATGATTAAGCCACTATGCAGTATATTCTGAATGGGAAAGCACATTTTGTATACTGTGATGACGCTTAGGGAATTAATGTAAATTAATTAATTTTTAAAAATGTTTCAGAGGGGACCAGCAGGTGGCGTGGTGGTTAAGGTGCTGGACACTCCCACATGGCCAACTGCAGTTTGAATACCAAACCTGGTGGCTTGCTTTCTCACTTTCCCTCTCTTTCTCTCTGTGTATCTCTCTGGTCAAATTGAAATAAATCAATGACTAAATAAAATTAAATAAGTAATTTTTTTAAATGTTTCAGAAAAAAATGTTCATGGAAATACGTGTAATGGGAAAACTATGTATGAATTTCAAAAAGTTTTTGTACCAAAATAAATTCATACTTTAATTGTAAAATACATTTTTTTAAAAGTAAAAAAAAAGATGGGACCAGCAGTTAGCGTAACGACTATGTCGCTGGACTCCCATGCAGTCGACTGTGGTTCGAGTCCCAGACCCAATGCCTTAAACTCACGCCCGGCGCATGTGCGTGCATGCCCAAGATCCTGAGAGGAGAATGGAGGAGAAGGGATTGTGGCATGGCCATTCCCCCTGGGGGGTGATTTCTCGCTTTCTATCTCTATGTCTCTCTTTCTGGCGAGCGCACGTGCCCTATAGCAAAAAAAAAAAAAAAAACTCTCCAAAAAATGAAAAAAAAGAATAATTATTAATGTAATCTGCCACATTAAAAACTTAAAATAGAAACTATCATCGTATTAAAAAATGCAGAAGAGGGCAGCAGATGGTGTGGTGGTTAAGGCACTGGATCCCATGTGGCCAAATGGATGGTACAAGTTGTCTCAGACCTGGCACCTTGAAGAACATGCCAGATACATGTGCATGAGTATCCAAAATCCCAAGAAAAGAGTGAAGAATGGATTGCGGCATGACCACCCACCCGGGGGGATGTGATTTCTTACTTTCCCTCTCTCTCTGTCTCTTCTTCAGTGAGTGCACATGCCCAATGACAAAAATCTTTTTTAGAAAAATGTCGAAGTTGGATAAAACTTCTGTGTCCTTCAGGATAAAAAGAACAAGGAATAGAAGAAAAGTTCTTGAAACTGAAAAAGGTATATGATAAAAACCATTTAGAGAGGCCAGCGGGTGGCGTAGTAGTTAAGGCACTGTACTCCCATTTGGCCAACCATGGTTTGAATCCCAAACACAGCAGCTTAAAACTTAAGCTGGGCCCATATGTGCACATCCCCCAAATCCTGAGAGGGGAATGGAGAAGGGATTGGGGAGTGGCCATTCCTCCTGGGGGGTAATTTCTTGCTTTCTGTCTCTCTGTCTTTTCATAGAGCACACACGCCCTATAGCAAAACTTGGTCAAAAAATATTTTAGAAAAAAAATTTAGAGCATTTCTCTTTAAATGCAGTGATAATACAACTATACAAGTTATATCATACAATTATCCTAGCCAAAGCAGTAAAACAAGAAAAGTATATATAAAGATCATAAAGGAAGAAATAAAGTCTTATTCATAGACAGTATGATTTTTACATAGAAACACAAATTTATATATAAATGAACTATTAGAACTAATCAGAAACTTCAGCAAGGTTGTGAAAATAAGCTGTTTTCCAAACATAGGCTGGGCATGTGATGCAAGTGGTAAGGCACTGCTATGTGAAGCCGGAGCCACATGGAAGCTGGAGCCCGGGTTCAGTTCCCAGACCAACCTCAACAAGCCAGGAGTAGCAGCACTCTCCTGTAATTCTAGCTCCCTGGGCGGCTAGGGCAGGCATATGATGGCATGGCAAGAATCGGTCCAAAATACCCTTCTCTGGGGCCAGCATGTGGCGTGCTGGTTAAGGCCCTGGACTCCCCATGGCCAACTGTAATTCAAATCCTGAACCCAGTGGCTTGAAAGTCACACCAGAATTGCATGCCCAACATCCTGAGAGGAAAATGGAAGGGAGGGATTGTGGTGTGACTATCTCTCCTCAGGCGGTGATTTCTCACTTTGCCTCGCTGGAAAGTGAACACACCCTGTGTGTGGGGGGGGAGGGGGCGGGGGGAATGAAAAACCTCTCTCTTTCATGAAAAAAAGATGATTTTTTTTTTTTTTTGAGAAATATTTTGCTATAGGTCATGTGTGCTTGCTGGACAGGCAGAGAGACAGACAGAAAGCAAGAATTCACCATCAAGGGATGGCCACGCCACAATCCCTTCTCCCATCCTCTCAGGATCTTGGGCACGCACGCACACACACCTGGCGTGAGTTTTAAGCCACCAGATCAAGGACTTGAACCACGGTCAACTATGTGAGAATCCAGCAAGGTAAACATTACACCATCTGCTGGTCCCCAAAAAAGAACTAGTTTTACACACAATAAAGAAATACAACTTTTTAAATGAATTCTTTATTTAACTTTATTATTTATTATTATTATTTAATTTGCTAAGGGGCATGAGATCTCACTAGAGAGACAGCGAGAGAGAGAAAAAGTGAGAAAGCAAGCCGCCAGGTCCAGGACTCGAATGGCAGTCAGTCATGTGGGAGTCCAGAACCTCAATCGCCACGCCATCTGCTGGCCCCATAGAACAATATTTCTATAAACTGCATTTCTTGGGGCCAGCAGATGGCGTGGTGATTGAGATGTTGGACTCCCACATGACGACCATGGTTCGAGTCCCAGACCTGGCAGCTTGCTTTCTCGCTTTCTCTTTCACATTGTCTTTCTGGTAAATATACATGCCCTATAGCAAATTAAAAAGAAAATAATAGTAATAATAAATAAATAAAATAATTCTTTGAAACATTTTTTTAAAAAGAAAAAGATACTGTTCTAGTGGGTATGGGGTTCCTTTCTGGTGACAAAACATTCTAAAACCAGATAGTTGCACAACACTGTGAACATAAATTTTCAAACCATCGAATTATATTCTTCAAAAAGGTGAATCTTGGGGCTAGAAGATGGCGTAGCAGTACAAAACCCTCTGTGAGGCAGACGCACATGGAAGGTTCTGGGCTCCTGTCCAGAGACCTCCCTGAGCACACCGAGAATGCACACGCTAACGATCGTGGGCTGGCTGGGCTGAGGTGGACCGCGGTGTCCAGCCCTGCTTGGGGTGCTGCCTCTCATTCTCTTTCTCTTTCTGTCGCTCTCATTCTTGAAAACAATAGTTAAACATTTTTTTATTACTTCTTTTAAATTTTATCATTTCTTACTGACATTTCATTGCCGTACATCTTTTTCTGTTGTTGCTATTTTAGAGAGGTTTTTTGCTATAGAGCGCATGCACTCACCAGAGAGACAGAGAGATGGAGAGACAGAAAGCAAGAAATCACCCCCAAGGGGGGACTGCAAAGCAGCCATCCCTTCTCCTCCATTCTCCTCCTGGGATTTTGGGCGCACACGCACACGTACCTGGCATGAGTTTCAAGCTGCCAGGTCCAGAACTCAAACCGTTGTTGGTCGTGCAGGGGTCCAGTGACGTGACCACACCACCCGCTGCCCCCAACTGTTGCACATGTTTGTGAGGTACAATGTGGTTTTTCAAAGCATGTGTGTAGTGTGTTATAATCCGATCAAGGACAGCACCATATTCATTACCTTTTTTTTTGACATCTGCTATAGGGCATGTGCTCTGATGACAGAGAGACAGAGACAGGAAGTGACAAAACACTCCCCCTGAAGGGATGACCACACCTCAACCCCTTCTCCTCCATTCTCCTCTCAGGATGTTGGGCACACACGCACACATGCCCACTGTGTTTTTAAGCTGTCCAGTCTGGGACTCCAACAGAGCAGTCAGCTATGTGGGGTCCAGCTGCCCTAACCACCTGGCCCATCTTAATCATCTTCAACAAAGAACATTACATTATGTTGGGTTCCTACAATTTGTGTTCTAGTAGTGGTTTTGTTTGTTCCCAATTATTTTACTTCTTTCCTTCTTTCTTTCTTTCCTTATTTCAATTTGATCAGAGAGAGACAGAGTGAGAGAGAAAGGGAAAGTGAGAAAGCAAGCTGCCAGGTCCAGGACTCAAACCGCAGTCAGTCATGCAGGAGTCCAACACCCTTACCCACCATACTACCTGCCGGCCCCCTCTATGGTGCTCTGTTGTGTTTTGTTTTATTTGGAAGAGATATATGTAAGACTGGGAATCCCTCTCCTACCCTGTGGCCCACCAACTCTATAACCCGTTCGACTTGCTTACATGTCTTGTGTCTGTTAAATGTTATTCCCCAGCCCATCCTCACAAATCTATTTTTAAAAAGTGAGTCTATAGTGTATGAGTTATATCTCAATAAAGCAATTATAAAAGTATTGTTCATAACACCAACAAAATGTATAATGTATCTAGGAAAAATCTAATAAAATAAATGCAATATCTTGATGAAATCACAAAACAATCTTAAAGGACAAAGAGATAAATGGTGGGAGCTCTCTTACTAGATGAGATGATTCTGCAACATACCTTTTTCTCAAACTGATCAATAAATGCAATGCGATTCCAGTCAAAATGTCAAAAGATCTCACATACAGAAAACTGGAAGAAGCAAAACACACACACACATGCTAGAACTAATGAATTCAGCAAGTTGTAGGATATAAAAGTCAATATAATAAGTTTTACTTCTGCACACACACAAAAGGAAATTTGAAAATATCAATTTGCAGTAGCATCCAAAAGAATAAAATACATAAGAATATGGGACCAGCAGTTAGCATAATGGCTATGTTGCTGGACTCCCATGTAGTCGACCGCAGTTCGAGTCCCAGACCTGGTGGCTTAAACTCACGCCGGGCATGTGTGCGTGCGTGCCCAAGATCCCGAGAGGAGAATGGAGGAGAAGGGATTGTGGCATGGCCATCCCCTCTGGGGGGTGATTTATTGCTTTCTGTCTCTCTGTCTCTCTCTGACTGTCTGGCGAGCGCACACGCCCTATAGCAAAAACCTCTCCAAAAAAAAATAAATACATAAGAATAAAATTAGCCAAGGAGGTTAAAGACTTGTATACTGAAAACTACAAAGCATTATTGAAAGAAATTAAAGAACAAATAGAAAGACATCCCACATTCATGAACTAGAAAACTTAAAATTGTTAAGATGACAATACTACCCCAAATTATCCAGAGATTCAATGCAATCACCATCCAAATTCTAACAGCACTTTTACAAAAGTAGAAAAGGTATTCTAAAACCCATATGGAATCTCAAGGGACCCAACATAGTCAAAACAATTTCAAAAAAGAACAAAGTTGAAAGACTCACAGGTCCTGCTTTTGAAATCCACGACCAAGCTCAAGTGAACATAGAGGTAACCATAACCAGCGTAAGTGTGGGGAGGTCTTCAGAGAGTTCATGTAAAATGCATATTATGAAAAACTATACATGGATTTCAAAATCTTTGTGCATCAAAATAAGCTTGTACTTTAACTCCATTCTGCCATCAACTTATGAAGTCCCCTCATATAGACATAGAGACCAGTTGAAGAGGATAATAACCCAGAAATAAACCTTCACATCTATAGCCAAATGATTTTCAACAAGGATACCAAGACAACTAATTGGAGGGAAAGGACCATCTTTTTAACAAACTGTACCTAGAAACACTGGCTATCCACTGAAAAAAATAAAGTTGGAATCTTACCTTAGAATACACATAGAAGGTAACTCAAAATGGATCAAAGGTCTAAATCCAAGAGCTAAAACTAAAGGGACCAGCAGGTAGCATAGTGGTTAAGGTGCTGCACTCCCACACAGCTCACCACAGTTCAAGTGCTGAACACGGCAGCTGAAAAATCATGCTGGGTGTGTATGCATGTGTGCCCAGAATTCTGAGAAGAGAACAGAGGAGAAAAGGATCGTGGCATGGCCATCCTCCCAGGGGGTGATTCTCTCTCTCTTTCTTCTCTATGGCAAGTGCACATGCCCTACGACAATTTTTTTTTTTAAAGCTAAAACTAGAAAACACCTAGAAAGGGAACAGCAGATGGCGTAATGGCTACATTGCTGGAGTCCCATGTCATCGACTGCAGTTCGAGTCCCAGACCCAATGGCTTAAACTCATGGCGGGCATGTGTGTGTGTGTGCCCAAGATCCTGAGAGGAGAATGGAGGAGAAGGGATTGTGGTGTGGCCCTCCCCTCTGAGGGGTGATTTCTTGCTTTCTTTCTCTCTGTTTCCCTTTTTCTGGCAAGTGCATATGCCCCATAGCAAAAACCTCTCAAAAAAAAAAAAAGAAAAAAACATGAGGGAAAATATTCATGACACTGGATTTGGCAATAATTTTGTATATATGACATCAAAAATGTAAGGAATCAAAGGAAAACAAGATAAACTGGACTTCATCAAAATTTAAAATTCTGTGACCAAAGGATACTGTCAGAGAGTAAAGATAACCTTCAGAATGGGAGAAAATAATTACAAATAATATATCTACTAAGGGATACATAAAAATATATAAAAACTCCTACAATAAAATAAAACTTAGATTGGCAAAGAATTTTAATGAATATTTCTCCAGAAAAGCTATACAAGGGGTTAGCAGGTGGCGTGGTGGTTAAGGGCGCTGGACTCCCACATGAGCGACCACGGTTCGAGTCCCGGACCTGGTAGCTTGCTTTCTCACACTCTCTCTCTCTCTCTCTCTCCTCTCTCCCCAAATTAAAATAAATAAGCACATAAAATAAATAAAGTTAAATAAAATAATTCTTTTAAAAAAAAGAAAAGAAAAGCTATACAAATGACCAATAAGCTCATAAGAAAGAGGCTCGACATCGCTATCATTAGGGAAATGCAAATCAAAACACAGTGAAATATCACTTCTTACCCATTAGGTTGGCTATTATCAAAAATAAACAGAAAACAGGGCCAACAGGTGGGCGTGGTGGCTAAGGCACTGTATTGCAGATGGCAGTCTCTGCGGTTGGAATCCCAGACCAAGCAACTTGGAAAACATGCTGGGCGCGTGTGCTTCCATGCCCCAAATCCTGCAAGGAGAATGGAGAAATTGCTGTGTGACCTTCCCCTGGGCTGGGAGGTGATTTCCCACTTTCCCTCTCTCTGTCTCTTTCTCTCTACAGTGAGCACATACCCTATGGCAAAAAAAAAAAGAAAAAAAAAAGTCTTAGAAAGGAAAAAAACTACCAGAAGATAACGAATGTCGGTGAGGGTGTGGGGGCCTTGTGCTTTGCTGGTGGGAATGTAAAGCAGTAGCTAAGACAACCGAACGCCTGTGCACACACACACGGGCACACGGGAGCGTGTGCACCGCTGCCCGGCCACACGAGTGCGTCTCAATGCCGCATGCACTGCCACGTGGGCGAGACATTATCGGAAGTAAAACAATCCAGACGCAGGACAAAGACTTGTTCTGCTCATACGAGAAACACGGGGCAGGCAAACTCGCACAGAAAGCGGTTAGGAACCAGCGAAGGCAGGAAAAGAGAGTGTGTTATTGTTTACTGGGTAGAGTTCCACTTGCGTTAATAAAAAAGTTTTGGGAATTGCATCCTGAATGTAAAACGTAATTAATGCAACTAAACTGTCGCATGTTAAGAACTTAAAATTCTTACATGTTGGGGCCAGCAGGTAGCATAGTGGTTAAGGCACTGGATTCCCACGTGGCCGACCACAGTTCAAGTCCTGGACCTGGTAGCTTGAAACTCACGCCAGGCACATGTGTGTGCATGTGTGTGTCCCCAAAATCCCAAGAGGAGACTGGAGGAGAAGGGATTGCTTTCTGTCTCTCTGGTGAGCACACGCATCCTTACAGCAACAATCTCTCTCTCAAAATAAACAAATAAATAAATCTTTCATATTACATAGTTTACCTAAATTTTTAAGAAGTTTGCTACAGGGCACATGTGGTTGCCAGGGAGGGTCAGGGAGAAAGCACTCTCAGAGGAGGCCCTTCTCCTCCATTCTCCTCCCAGGGTTCTGCACGCAAATGTACGCGGTGTGTGTCTCAAGCTGCCAGGTTTGAAACCTGAACCACTCATTCAGCCATGTGGGAGCCAGCCCTTAACCACCATGCCACTGCAGGCCCTTTCACCACAACGTTTTAAGATTAATAACAAATGGGCGTGGTAGGTGGCATGGTGGTTAAGGACGCTGAACTCCCACATAGCTGACCATGGTTCAAGTCCCGGACCTGGCAGCTTGCTTTCTCACTCCACACCACCACCCCCTTGCTCTGTTCCTATCTGGTCAAATAAAAATAAATAAATAAAGTTAAATAAAATAATAAAGTATTTAAAAATACTATTTTAAAAAAATGATTAATAATGAATATACCAAAATCCATTAACCTGAACATTTTCAGTGGGAAAATTATATGGTATGTGAATTATATATTGATAAAGCTGTTACCAAAAAAAAAAGGCAAAACTCTCAGTAGAGACTTGGGACTTCACAAGCTCATCGCTGATCTTATACGGAAGACCGAAAGCTCAAGGACAGCCTGAACTATTCGATCGGCAGAAGAGCCACTATATACTCTTTTCTGTGTTTTTCTATGCAAAAATGCATCATGACTTTTTTTTTTTTTTAGAGAGGTTTTTGCTATAGGGCACGTGCGCTCGCCAAAAAGAGAGAGAGACAGAAAGTGAGAAATCACCCCAAGGGGAGATGGCCACGCCACAATCCCTTCTCTTCCATTCTCCTCTCAGGATCTGGGGTACGCACACACACGCGTGGTATGAGTTTAAGCCACCGGGTCCAGGACTTGAACCACGGTCGACTACATTGGAGTCCAGCAATATAGCCATTACGCCAACTCCTGGTCCCATCATGACTTTTCTAATGACCCAACATTTTGAAGAGCAAAGAGGACCTCAATTGCTCCAGTTTTAAAGACTTCCTGTAAGCTGTAGCAAGTGACACCAGACGTGAAAGGACTGACAGAGGGCCAGCCCTCAGCCAGCAGGCAAGACCACACGGCAGTCCTGGCCGAGTCCCGGCCGCCCTACTGGCATGTGCACGTGTGCCGGGTGCCGAGGGCCCTGGGGCGGCCCCCACGTGCTGCCTGTGAACACGCACTCTCAGCATTAAAGGGAACGTAGAGCCCAGACACAGCCCAGCTTTGGAAACTGATCCACAGCAGTGCTGGCAGTGCCACTGTGAACAGGGCAAATGACAAAGCCGTCCCCAAACGGTGGGGGGGGTGCCTGTTCTCTGTATGCAAAAAGTCAGCGTCACTCAGAAGCACATCCAGGTGGGCAAGGCCTGCGTGTGAAGAGCAAACTTTAACACTTACTCACAGGAGGGCCAGCGGCTGGCATGTTGGTTAGGGTGCTGCAGTCCCACATGGCCGATGGCAGTTCAAGTCCTAGACCTGGCAGCTTGCTTTCTTGCCTTTCGTCTCTCTCTCTCTCTCTCTCTGGTGAGCCCACATAGGCAAGTAAAAATACCAATAATAATTTAAAAATTAAATAAATACTTCTTTAAAAAGAAAAAAACTTAAACAATTAAAACCATTTCTTTGACAAGAAAATACTCCACAACTGTGAAGTGGGGGGGGGTCTCAAAGGGAGACACACAAACTGCGAACCACAAGGTGACTGAGACATTGGCCGACCGTGGGATTAAACTGCACCACAAAGGGTTCTATAAAGAACGGGAAAAGCGGGGCCAGCTGGAGGCGTGTTGGTTAAGGCACTGGACTCCCACACGGCCGACGGCAGTGCAAGTCCCAGACCAGGCAGTGGCTTCCCCACTGGCGTGCTCTCTCTGTCTCTCTCACGTGCCGTCACGTGAGTACATACACCCTGTAGAAAATTAAAATAATAACAAAGCCAATAACAAAAAAAATTAAATAATTTTTAAAAAGTGAAAAGAAATATAAAAGAATTTCTATAATAATTATTGGGAAAATACAAACAACGTATCCGAACAGTCTAACCACAAGAGAAAGAAGATGCTCAAAATACCAACACGGAAACCTCCACGCCAAAAGGCAGGGATGCCATTTCAGACTCTCAGTTTAGCAAACGGGGCTGCAGCCTGCTGATGTCAAGCGACACCTCTGCGGGCGGAAGAAAATTACAGAACCATTTAGAGACCATCTGATGACTTCCAGCAAAACAGTGCATCTCTGACTCTAGGGGCCGCCCACCCTGACTGCAGACCACACAGACAAACCAAAGATAAATGCCTACCACTGTCTGTGACCATGAAAACCAAAAACAAGACGTGGCACGTCGCAAGGACAGAACGCTCGCTGAGGTGTCTGTTCACGAGGGAGTAGTGCCCTTCAGTGAACACGGGTACGCGTGGACACTCACTGCGGTGTATGTACACGAGGGAGTAGTGCCCTTCAGTGAACACGGGTACACGTGGACACTCACTGTGGTGTACGTTCACGAAGGAGTAGTGCCCTTCAGTGAACACGGGTACGCGTGGGCACTCGCTGCGGTGTATGGACACGAGGGAGTAGTGCCCTTCAGTGAACACGGGTACGCGTGGACACTCACTGCGGTGTATGTACACGAGGGAGTAGTGCCCTTCAGTGAACACGGGTACGCGTGGACACTCACTGCGGTGTATGTACACGAGGGAGTAGTGCCCTTCAGTGAACACGGGTACACGTGGACACTCACTGTGGTGTACGTTCACGAAGGAGTAGTGCCCTTCAGTGAACATGGGTACACGTGGACACTCACTGCGGTGTACGTACACGAGTACTGCCCTTCAGTTAACACGGGTACATGTGGACACTCACTGCGGTGTACGTACACGAGGGAGTACTGCCCTTCAGTTAACACGGGTACACGTGGACACTCACTGGGGTGCATGTACATGAGGGAGTAGTGCCCTTCAGTGAACATGGGTACACGTGGACATTCACTGCGGTGTATGTACACGAGGGAATAGTTCCCTTAAGTTAACATGGGTACGCGTGGACACTCACTGCGGTGTATGTACACGAGGGAGTACTGCCCTTCAGTTAACGCGGGTACACGTGGACACTCACTGAGGTGTATGTACACGAGGGAGTAGTGCCCTTCAGTTAACACGGGTACGTGTGGACACTCACTGAGGTGTATGTACACGAGGGAATAATACCCTTCAGTTAACACGGGTACGTATGTACACTAAGCCAGTCCACAACTTAACATAGAAAATGTTTACAGTAGTAGTGTATAAAAAGCCACTTGCAGAATAAACATATTTATGTGTAAATACACACACTCCCACAAATACCATGCAATGCTCTGTTTCGCTGACGGATCCAGAGGGGCCCCTGAGAGCTGGTGGGCCCACACACACGCTCCCACCAACGGCACTCAGACCACTGCCCACCCGGAAGGTGAAAGAGGTCGACAGGGAGTGCCTGGGCGTCATATTCGGTGTATTTCCACCGCGTGTATATGGTTTTACTTGTCTGAGAAAAAACTCCATAACTACCACTTCACCGAGAACACGAGCACATGGAAAACGCGTGTTAGATACCCCAGTCTGCAGTCAGCAGTGTAGGTGTGGAAAGATGCACAGCGCCCCAGAGCAGGCCCTTTGAAATGCCGTCCCAGAATAAACGAATGACACATACAGTAAAGCCACTCAGAAGAGAAAGAGGGGAAGAACAGGAAGAAGACACAGCGAGATAAAGCAGCTCAATTTCAACCGCATCGAATACGTAAACCGCCATGAGAGTCATTTCAGAGGCCAGAGGGCATCAGATCTGACAGCCGACAGACGGCTCGGGTCCCCGATCTGGCAGCCTGAGAAACACGCTGGGCATGCGTGTCCCAAACCCGACAGCTGGAGGAATGGGGGAAAAAAAGTGCGGGGAGGGGGGGGGGGGGGGCGGCGGCATGGCCACGCCCCACTGCCGGGAAAGCCTGCCTTCCCCCGTCTCTCTGTCTCTAGCAAGTGCACGCACACTCTGACAAATTGAAAAATAGAAATAATAAAAATAAAAAGTATAAGTAACCCTTATAAAGAAAACTACAAAATCTAATTTACAAAAAGGAGAGATAGTTGGATAAATGTTAAAACATACTATCTTCCTGGACTGACAAACAAAATACACTCCTTTTTTTTTTTTTTAAGGTTTTTACCATAAGGAACATGTACTCACCAGAGAGAAACTGAGAGGGACAGTGAGAAATCGCCCCCCAGCGGGGATGGATGTGGTGCAAGTCCTTTCTCATCCTCCCCTCAGGGTCCTGAGCACACAGGCATACGCACCTGCCATGATTTTCCAACCACAGGGTCTGGGACTCAAACCATGGTCGGCCATGTGGAAGTCCAGTGCCTTAACCATCCTACCACCTGCTGGCCCCTGAATCCATACTTTTAAAATTTCCCCAAAGAAGAAAGCTCCGGGGGGGGGGGGTGGGGGGCAGATGGTTAAGGCGCTGGACTCCCACATGGCAGACCACGGTCTGTGTCCCAGACCTGCAGCTTGTTCTCCTGCCTTTCCCCTTTCTCTCTCTCTCTGTCTCCTTCTGGTCAAATTAAAAAATAATAATAAATAAAATTAAATAAATAATTCTTCGCCAAAAGAAATAAAGCTCCAGGTCTGACTGAATTCACTACAGAATTCTTCCAAATGTTTAGAAAGAACTAATACCATGTTATAGAAAATAAAAGAACACAGGAACTAGCAGTTAATGTAATGGCTATGTCGCTGGACTCCCACGTAGTCGACCGCGGTTCACGTCCCGGACCTGGTGGCTTAAAACTCACGCGTGTGCGTGCATGCCCAAGATCCCGAGAGGAGAATGGAGAAGGGATTGCAGCATGACCATCCCCCCTGGGGGGTGATTTCTCGCTTTCTGTCTCTCTGTCTCTCTCTGTCTGTCTGGCAAGCGCACACGCCCTATAGCAAAAACCTCTCCAAAAAAGAAAGAAAGAAAGAAAAGAACACTTCCAGATTAACTTTATGAAGCTTGTATTACTCTGATGACAAAAACAAAAATAGTACCAAAAACCCAAACCAAAACACTACAGACCAAAAGACCTAATGAAGTCAGATGGAAAAATCATTAGCAAAATTTTACCAAGTAAAATGCAGCAGTATAAAAGAACTACACGCCACAACCACGTCTACCCCAGGCTGGTTTAAGACTCAAAATAGCAACCACTGCAAGTCACCGTGCTAACATTTCAAAGAAAGAGCACCATCATACCAATGGGGAATAAGGTCTTGACAAAATCTAACACCCATTTATGATAGAAACTCTTGGAAAATTAGAATGAAGGGGAATTGCCCAAATTTAATAAGGATCATCTATAAAAATCCACGGCTAACGTTTTATTTCATGGTAAAAGTCCGCATGTTTTCCTCCCAAGATCAGGATAAAGCTAAGAGGTCCCCTCTCACTGCTCTTACTCAATAAAGAACCGGAAGTTCTAGTCAATGCAAAAAGGCGAGGAAAGGAAGAAAAGGCACACAGATTCAAAGGAAGAGACCCATCTGTCCCTACTTGCAGGCGACAAGTTGGTGACATGGAAAATTCCAAGGGATCTGCCAGGAAATAAAAATAAAAATAAAAATACATCTCCAAGAGCTAGAGTAACGGGTCGCCCATGGCCTGGTGGTTAAGGGAGCCGACTCCACATGGTCGACTGTTCAGTCTGAATCCCCAGCCTGGCAGCTTGAGAAACATGCCCCAAATCCTGACGGGGGAAAAGAGGAGGCGCTGGGGGGCTGCTTTCCCCTCTGTCCCTCTGCCTCTCTCTGGTGAGCGCACAGACCCTATGGCAAATTAAAAACTAATAAAACTATTCAGCGAGGCTGAAGGAAAAAATCTATAGTTTTTTTCTTTCTTTCTTTCTTTTTTTTTTTTGCTTGCCAGAGAGACAGACCCCCGGCGGGATGGCCACGCCACAGTGCCTTCTTCTCTCGAGATTTCGGACACCCACGCACCCATGCACAGCGTGAGTTTTAAGCCACCAGGTCCAAGACTTAAACTGCAGTCAACTCTGGGAGTCCAATGACATAACCACTACGCCACCTGCTCGCCCCAAAATCTACAAGTTTTTTATATACTAGCAATGAACATATGAATACCAAAATTTGAATTACATGCCATTTATAATCATGAAAATCTTTTAGAATACTTAGCTATAAATTAGAAGATCATGCACAGGGACCAGCAGGTGGCACAGGGGTTAGGGCACCGGATTCCCACATGGCCAACAGAGTGGTTAGAGTCCTAGACCCAGCAGCTTGAAAATCACATCAGGCATGTGTGTGTGTGTGCTCTAAACCCCAAGAGGAGACTGAAGATAAGGAATTGAGGAATAGCTAGAGAACAAGAATTTTCTCTTATAACTTGTTTCTAAAAGCTTTTTGTTTTTAGAGAGATTTTTGCTATAGGGTGTGTGCACAGACGCACGTATACACGCCCGGTGTGTTTGTCTGTTTTTTTACCAAACAAATATAAATTTATTTATTTATTTATTTAGGTTTTTGCCAAAGGGCAAATGTGCTTACCCACACTGGTATGTTTTAAGCCACCAGGTCCAGGATTCGAACTGCGGTCAACTACGTGGGAGTCCAGCAACATAACCATTATGCCAGTTTGGCAGTTCCTTAAGAACTAAACACAAGGGGTGGAGGGCACCAGGTGGCGTGGTGGTTAAAGCACTGGACTCCCACACAGTCAACCATGGTTCAAATCCCAGACCTGGCAGCATGCTTTTTCTCTCTCTCTCTTCTCTCGCTGATGAATACACAAGTCCTATGGCAACTTAAAAGTAGTAATAATAAATTAAATTAATAAATAAGTTTAAAAAAACTAAACATGCAACCACAATACAATGTAGCAATGGTATTCTTGATCATTTTTCCCAGAGAAAAGAAAAGTTGGGGTCATACATGAATGTGTATAAAAGCTTTGTTCCTATTTCAAAAAACGAAAGAAGTCTTTTAACAGTAGGATGCAATATTGTACACAACAGAAAGAAACAATTTTCGAACACATGACAATTTGGTTCAAGGTACAGAGTTGTGCCAAGCGAGAATAGCCAGGGCAAATGACTCCGGACTGGGGCTGGGTGCCCAGGGAGGGCTGAGATGCGACGTGCTTCTCCCTCCCTCTCTCTGTGAGGAAGAAACGTGAAGACGTGTGATTCCTTCTATACGAGGTATTTCTAATGGCAAAGTCATAGAGACAGAGACTGCGTTAGTGACTGCCTGCAGTGAAGGGGGTGAGGCTGGACAAAAGCAGGGGTGGCTACAAAAGGGCCGGGCCTCGTGTCTCCGCAGCCCCTGGCTGTGCCGCTGCTGCCCACGACCACCCTGCTATCTACCACGACTCTGCATTATGGATCTACGACCTGCTCAAAATTAAAGCTTCTTTTTTATTAAAAAAAAAAAAAAAAA
>NW_006201951.1:192491-199939 GCF_000334495.1 Tupaia belangeri chinensis
TTATGAAAAAAAAAAAAAAAAAGGTGTTAATATTAGCATCGAGCTCATAGAACTTGTAGAACTATTGTAGAATAGCAGAGGCACAGAAAACCAAGTGGAAGTCAGCTTTTATGTTCATTTACCTGCTACGGGCCAGGGGCCTACACCGCCCACCACCTCTTCCTGCCCTGGCCTCTTCCTGCACTGCCCTGGCCTCGGCACACTCTGCCCCTCCACAGGCCGAGGACCCAAACAGGCACAGGGAGAGATGCAGGCACCACCCTGGGAGGACCCCAACCCCCTGGAGGGGCCCCTCTGCAGGCCCTGCACCCACCTGGGTGCTGTGGGGTGTGAGTCTCGGGGAGCCTGTGAGCCTCGGCTGCATCCAGGGAAGAACAGGGGCCCTCGAACCGCCCATGCAGTGTGGGGAGGACCAGCTGGCTGCAGCGTGAGACGGCGGGTGCTGGGGCGGCCAGTCGCAGAACGACTCCCTCGGGGATCCCATCCTCAACAGGAGGTGCTGGGCTGGGGGAGTCCCCACAACCTCCAGTTCCAGCTATGCCCCCAGGGCTGGGAGGGTCTGGGGACGCAGGGGTCCTGCCTGGCCCCTCCTGGGTGCCTGCAGTACCCACACTCCCAGAGACTGTGGTGGGGCAGGGAGTTCCAGTCAGGGAAGAGTCCACGGTGGGAGCGACCGCATGCATTCCCAAGCAGGGGCCAGGCCGCAAAGCTGACAGAGTCTGAGAGGCTCATGTCACCACACTGCGCCCATCACAGGAAGGTGGCCGTTGGCAGCCAAGAAGAGGTCTTGACAGAAACAAACCCCGATGCCCTCGAAGCTGTGCCAAAACTGCAGGAGGATGAGTGTCTGCAGGTTCTGTGGCCATTTCGGGGACAGGCCCACAGGAGTCCTGGGGAGAAGGGCCAGGGCCAGCCTGGGGGTGCAGGTGCCCTAGCCCCTGCTGCTGCTCCTCAGCTGGTTCCCAGGGCCAGAGGGGCAGGTTCCTTTTCAATGGGCTTCGAGACTCTTAGGAGCGACAGATGGTGGCTTGGCTAGTGTGGCAGGGCCCCTAGACCAGGGTGGCAGCGTAAGGCTGGCAGGCCACCTCGGGTGCTACCAGGGACGGAGGGGATTCCTCTGAAGTGTTGGTTGGCTGTGGGGGGGGGCGGTGGAGAGCAGCTCGGAGTGGTGTAGCAGCAAGCAGGTAGTGGAGGGGCCCAGCGGCCCCCACCGAGAAGAGCCAGAAGCCAAGAAAGCCCTAAAGACAGCCTCAGCTACGGACCAGCTCCAGGCCTAACTCAGCTCTGGGTTCCTGTGTAAACTGGGGCAGGGGACTGAGTGCCTGGAGCTGGCAGGTGGGACCTGGGCTGCAAGGGCAAGGCTCCACCCTCACTCAGCCCCCCAGAAGCAGAGCCCAGGGCCTGAGCCCAGGAAGAAGGCCATGGTCCACTCCAAGCCACTGCCCAGAGCTAAGAGCAAGCTCTCAGAGGGAGTGAGGCCAAGAGGCTTCTCCCAAGCCAGACGGACCTACGGTGTGTCACAGTCCCTTCTAGGTTTTGGTTTTGGGTTTTTTGTTTTGCTTTGTTTTGCTTTTTTAAATTTGCCATAGAGTAGAGAGGCACAGAGAGCAAGAGAAAGCTCTTGGGGGCGGGGGGGGGGGGGCTCCCTTCTCCTCTATTTCTCCTCGCCCCTCAGGGATCTGAGCACACACACAGCATGCTTTTCAGACTGCAGATAGAGGCTTGAACCAGAGGTGGCCACAAGGGATCCGGCCACCTTACACATAGTCCAGGCCGTGCACAGAGGGCCCCCCTCAGCCGCAGGCCTCCCTTCCAGCGAGCCACGTCCATCCCCTCATTAGACCAGCCTGGAGCAGCATGGCCCCTGCCCCTCAGCCCGCCCACGTGTGTCCTCCTGGGAATGGTGGCCCCGGGCCATGACGCCCGGCAACAGCGCTGGCTCAGCTGCAGGGCACAGCTCCTCACTGCCTTTGGACAAGCCGCAGAGAGCCCCTGTGGATGGGAGTCCTTCTCTGGGTCCAGCTGAAATTTCCCTCCTCCCCTCCCCGCGGCCTGGCCCCGGGGAAGCCTGTGCCTCCTGCTGCCGCTGGCACCACTTTCCCCCTCTGGGCTGGCAGCAGGTTCACGCAGGCTGGCGCTCCCTCGGGGCACACGGGTCTGCTGCCATGCCCCTCCCCAAGGCAGCTCTCTGCACACGGAGGGGGCCTCTGCCCCCTCCCCAAGTCCCCAGAGGAGAGCGGGGGAGTGAAGGGTGAGGCCGAGCAGGACAGGGTCGCCTGTAAATACCCAGAGGGGTGCCAGGAGGGAGGCGGAGTCCATGTGGGTTAGGATCCCTGGGAGTTTCGTAACCCTGACCCAGGGATGCACAGGTGAAGGCCGCCCTTGGGGAGGTGCCTGAGGACAGCACTCTCAGGGCCTGCCCACGGCCACGGCCAGCCCACAGGCTCAGGCGAGGTCTCTGGAACTGCTGTCCTGGCTGCAGACCTGCTGCCGCAACCCTCCAGCAATGCCCAAAATGACCCATGGAGGGGCGGAACCTGATGCCCAGACACGCTCCAACAGCCACTGTCAAACCCAGTCCCACCTGCGCTGCAGAGGGGCTGTGAGGGGCAAACGGGGCCAGACCGGGAGCAGCCCTGCAGGCTCAGGGGGGGCTGGCTCGGGCCACTGCTCAGAAGGCCAGGGGCCAGCCCTGGGGGCGCCGCACTTGGCCTGGGCTGCTGCTCACTGGCGGGCACCTCCTCGCCCAGCGGGACACCAGTGTGGGCGGGCCTGTGGCTGTGCGGCCTATCATCTCTTAGCCAGGCCCTCACCCCACTGCCCAGGAAGCCCCGGCCACCTCCCCAATCAGGCTGTGTCCACGTGCCCTGTGTGGAAGGGGGCCGCGTGGTCACCGGGCAGCCCAGGGCACTCAGGTTGATGACAGCCATGGTGGCTGTGACCTGAGCTCCTGACCAGACCCTCTGTCCCGGGAATCCCGCCCTGCGAACGGACACATGCCCACCCCTCCCAGGAGAGGCCCAGCCCAGTGCCAGCTCTCATGTCACGTCCTGGAAAGAGATCCGCACCCCATCTGGAGGGCCGCGGGGAGCTGCTTGGAAACGTCCCATGGGGAGCCGCCTGGGCCACTCGGGTGGGAACACTGGGGCTTTTGATTCCGGGGGGGCTGGCTGGCTGCACCAGGTGGGACCACCCCCTCCAGCTGTGGGGTGTGACAAGGGCAGACACGGAGCTAACACTCAGCAGGTGGATGGGCACAGAACGCCAGGGCAGGGGGAGCGGAGGGCGTGAGTGCCAGGCCACCCAGCGCACGCTCTGCCCTCTCGGGAGCCCCACAGGGGCACGTGCTCTCCCCTACCCGTCCAGGTCCCCGAGTAACTAGTCTCTGATCCCATTCCCATGTCCCTCCGGAGGCCCTGCACCACCCCCTTGGCCTGTCCTCATGGTCCTCACAGCCACCCTGGGCCTTCACCGCCTTGCGGGCACACACATGTCTCAGGGAAGGGCGGGGCCATGCCCACAACGAGAACAGGGACAGGAGGGCGCTGGTGCAAAAGGCCAGTCAGGAGTGGGGAGCTGAGGGACAGGGGCTGCGCCCTGCTCAGCCACCCCTCCCCGCTGCCTCCCTCACGCCATCTCCTCCAACCCCAGCCCTCTGCTAATACACTTCATGCAGGCCCAAGGGGACCCCAGGCAGAGGGGACGACGTGCCCTACCTGCACCCTCCAGCCCCTGCCGGGAAAGGGCAGGCCTTGAGCCCCGGGGCCCAGGCTCCATCTTCCCACACGTCTTTCTGACTGGCCACCCCCACCCCGGGCCGCGCTCGGAGACCTGACAAAACCCTCTCGGCCCATTTCTCAAAAAACTCCCTAGAAGATGAGCATGCTCACGAGACCCAGAGCCTCTGCTCCCACTACCGCAGGCCACCCGGCCCCGCTCTCCTCGGGGCCCTCTTGCAGCGGCTGATCACAGCGTCCAGCCCTGGGCCTCGCTCTCCGCCAGCCACACAAAGTCGGAGTGACCTGCGTCAGTCCTGGGCAGTGTCTCCTCCCCACACCCTGTTCCTGGGGCTGACAGACACCACGCCCAGGCCCCTGCCACCATGGCCTCTCCCCCTCCACGTGACTCACCCTCATGTCAGCAGGTCCCCACTCAGCGAGGCCCTCTGCCCCACACAGAGCAGTGGCCCCCAGGCTGCACCCTGTACCCCTCACCCGTGACCCACACGGGACATGACGTGGGTCTAAGCCGGCACCTCCGTGCCCACCGGCAGCTGCTGCGTGCTCGTGGGGCAGGGGCGGAGGAGCAGCAGTCAGAGCTGGGCGTGGAGCGAGGGAGCCTGGCGTGTGGCCCCGCGGGGTTGCCTGGTCTCTGCACAGGCCGGTGGGCCTGGCCGGCCTCCTTCCCTCACATGCCCTCAGCACGTGGAAGCAGCTCAGCAGATACTGACTGGACGGTGACTGAGGAGCTGGGATGGGGGACGGGACCCAAGCAGCTAGAGGCAGACAGAGGAAGAGCAGAGGCCAGCACCCGGGTGAGGCAGGATGCGGCTACAGCCCCCCCACCCTCCCTAGCCAGGGTGAGCAGCGGCACCCCTTCTCCACGAGGCCTGAGAACCTCCAGCACCGTCCCTGGTAGCTTGGGGGCCCTACCAGGCTGCTCTGGGTGGGGCGGGCCCAGCTCCACATGCAGCACTGAAGAGCGTGGGGAATGGTGACCGGACCCCAGCCCAGAATCTGGGTAAACTGTCCAGGGGCACAGGGCCCACAGAGGCCACCACCACTCCTGAAAATGAGGCCCAGCCCACGTCAGGGACGTGGCCACTCCACTCCCTCTCAACCCAAGGCAATGAGAAGGCTCTAGGTGGCCACACAGGCTGACCCCATTGAGAGGTGTTCACAGCTGAGGGTCCAGGCTGCCCAGCATGGGTAGGCCCAGGGTCCATACCCCCAGAAGCTGCTGGCAACCCTCAAAGGCCAGGGGTCCTGTGGTCTGTGTCAGGCCTCCCACCCTTGGAAAGTAGGACTCCAGAGCCCAGGCCTGTAGCCCCCCCCACAGCGGGGGGAGGGCCCCCCGGCCCAGCCAGTCACACCAACACAGGCCCCAGGGCCCCATGGTCCCTAGGCCAGGTGGGCACCAGCAGGTGGGCAGCGTCTCGAGCCAGTGGGCTTCCCTGCGGCAGGGCGGACACGGGACCCGACGCTGTGGGTCTGGTGGCCACACCACAGCTTCAGCAGCGACCCCCACCGGCCTCTCAGGACCAGGGGGCTTGTCCAGGTCTCCCTGAGCCCCAGTCCTGAGCACGTTACAAAAACCCTCATTGGTCTCAGTCCTGCAGCCTGCTGCCATGGGGGTCTCGGCTCAGAGGGCCGGGGCTCTCCCTGGGCCCCACAGCTGCACTCACCCCAAAATAGACCAGCATCTCCCCCACGCAGACGCGTCCCCGTTTCAGATCCCTGGTGTGGCTGGCAGCCTCACGTGAACACCCGTGGGGCAGAGCAGGCGGGGTTTCCCTCACAACCCAGGCCCCCTCTGGGGATGAGGTGTGCAGAGTGGAGCATGGAAACCTGTCACCCATGCCAGGAGACACGGGGACACAGAGAGGTGTGGGCAAGGCCGTGGGGGCAGGAGAGCCAGCAGAGACAGAGAGACACAGGGACACAGAGGCGAGGGCAAGGTTGTGGGGGCAAGAGAGCCAGTGGAGACAGAGACGCGGGGGAGGGCAGGGAGATGTAGTTAGAGGCAGGAAGACAGAGACCAGGAGGAGATCTCCTCTCGGGGGAAAGGGGAGAAGGGGGGACCAGAAGGAGGGGAGGAGAACCAAGGAAGAACAGGAGAGGCCGCGGCGGGGACACAGGGAAGAGGGTGGCAAGGCAGGGTCTCAGGGCCCTTGGGGCCGTCTTGGTGGGGCAGGGAGTGAACTCCCGGGGAGGGGGCAGTCCAGACTCTGCACACAAACCCCTGCTCGCCCCTACTGCTCAGAAACAGCCCCAGACAGTGCCCAGGAGGCAGGTCCTGCAAGGCCCAGCTCCACCCTGTACCTCTTCTCCCTCCCCTCCCCCTTCCCTTCCCCTCCAGGATCTTTTAATCAGTGAAAGCTCCTGTCCCTCCAGGGTGTCTGCCTCAAGAGACATCCTGAAAAACAAGACCTGTCCCCAGGGGCTGGGGGCTGGAGTGAGAGATGGTGGCAGCTGTGGTGACTCCTGGGCCCCTCAGCAGAGCCCACGGGTGGGAGCACGTGGGCAGCAGGCCGAGGGGCCAGTCTCCACTCCCTCCCACACCCTGTGCCCCAGCTCACAGTGGCAGGTCTTGGGGCCGTGCCCACCTGAAGGCAAAGACACTGTTCTAAGGAGGTGCTGGGTACCGCGCAGCTCTGGGCCTGCCTTCTGCGGGACCCCTGCCTGTGCCCAGTCCTGACCACACTGTCCTCACCTTGCAGGGTCAGATTGCACACTGCCCTCCAGCAGGCAGGGAACCAGGTACCTTGGACAGGGACAGGTGACGGCCAGGCGGGGAACTGGTGCCCAGACGGGGCTCACTCTGAGGGTCTGCTCGTGAGCAGAGGCCACCTGAATAGCCCTAGCCCCCCTCACAGGGAGTCCCATGTCTCCCACTCCCTCTACCCACCCTCACAGGCAGCGTGGGGTGTTCATGGAGCCCCCACCATGGAAGGATTATTTTCACGACCGCAACCCCTACCCCTCCTACCCGGGCTCCAAGCCTCCCCAGGGAAGAAGATTGCAGTCCTGGCCAAAACAGAGCCTCAGGGACTCAGTCTCGCACACAGGTGCTCACGGAGCAGACTCCCGGGCAACCCTCACCCGCCCCAGGGCCACCCAGCCTTCTGCCTGCTGACCCCAGGGACCAGCTGGGCCTGAGGGCGGGGCTGGGCCCACACTCCGGTCCTGATCTGCAGGTGGTTTTGGGAATCACAAGGTGAGGATTATCAGGACCCCCTTGAGGAGAAACAGTGGAGGGACACAGATTAACCCACCTGGGGCTAGAAACCACACACACCACACACAGTCCATCCGCAGCAGAAACGAACCCGAACCCGGCGCCTCCCAGACCACAGTCTCCCCGAGGCAGACCCCTACCCACCTGCTGGCCCGGACTGCTGCTCAGCCTGGCCCCGCGGGGGCCCCCGACACCTGCTGCTCTTGGGCAGGGCCCGCCCACCTACCCCGTGAGGACCACCACGAAGTCCATGACGTTCCAGCCATTGCGCAGATAGGAGCCCCTGTGGAGTGCGAAGCCCAGGGCGACGATCTTCATCCCCGCCTCGAAGCAGAAAATCCCAATGAAGTAGGGCTCTGTGTCGTCCTGCAGGGGAGCACAGTCGGTCACCGCTGCCCTCGGCCAGGGCTGGCTGGACTGGCCTCCCGTTGCGAAGCCTGCTGGGGCCCGGCTGCAGGGTCCCGACACTGGCAGCCCTGGAGGATGGCCGC
>NW_006201951.1:201494-201837 GCF_000334495.1 Tupaia belangeri chinensis
CCCCGCCTGCGGGGCCCCGACACTGGCAGCCCGGGAGGATGGCCGCGCCTGCCCACCAGCCCCACTGGCAAGGGGAGCCGCACTCCGAGGGCAGGCCTCTCACCCAGGAGCTGCCGGGGCTTGCCCTGGGCTCCTGCCACTGGGGTCAGAGTTCAGACCTCCCATGCCCACCTGCACTCAGCGTGCTCCTGGGCAGGAGAAACAAATAAGATGCTGACCCTAGCCCTGAGGGCGGTGTGTGTGAGGGCCCCAGGCACGCAGGCCTGAGGTCCAGGAGCCTCGCGAGGTTTTGCACCGGGCAGCCAGGCTCTGTGGCGGGCCTGGGAGGGGTCTGTGGAGGGCC
>NW_006201951.1:202372-205560 GCF_000334495.1 Tupaia belangeri chinensis
TTGGCCCCGGGCAGCCGGGCTCGGGGGCGGGCCTGGGACGGGTCGGTGGAGGGCCACGTGACTGAAGGAGCCACGGAAGGCCCAGGACGTGTCTCCACCCGGTATCTCCATCGACACCCACCAAGGCAGTGCTGTGGCCTAGCAGGCGGAGCCCAGGTCTGGTGAAGCTCTGCCTGGCGACAGCAGGCGGGGTCGGTGAGCCTGGGCAGTGGGCAGGGGCTGACAGCAGCAGGGGAGATGCCTGCACTCGGGGCGCTGCCTTGCGCCCTGCGTGGGGTAGAGGCCGGCTTCAAGGGCCTCTGAGGCTGTGCCCTCAGAGACAAGCCCCACAGAGCTGCCTTCTGACGGCTCTACTGCGAGATAGCCTGGGCCTCCAGGAAGTTTGGGCCCAAGGCCACCACACTCAGGGAGCCAGCTGTCACGGGCTGGCAGCACAGCACCGAGGGGCTGCGGCTCTGACCCTGACTATGAGAATGGGCCTGGAGGTGTGCACTGCTCTGCCGGACCTGAGCCTAGGCCACATTCTCCTGAGAGTCCCTACTCTTAGGGGAGAGGCAGCTGCACCTCCATAAATGCCTTCCCAGAACGCTCGGTAGAAAGACTCCAGGCGGCACCTCTGCCTGTTCTGTCCCCACAGCTCTGCACCCAGCCCTCCCCTTGCTCTGGCCTGGTACAGCTGGACGAGAGGTGGGAGAGGTGAGTACGGAAGCAGCCAGACCAGGGGGGCGCCAGATGGCATGCCAGGGCATGGCAAGAGGCAGCCCCAGAAGTTAAGGGTGGGTGCGGGCTCTAGGGAGGCCCTGCCCAGGGTCAGCTGGCAGACGGCAACATGGCCAGCCTACTCCCTGGGCAGCAGCACTGGCCCGTACTTGGGCCTGGGGTGGCAGAGAGCTTGGCCCAAGCGCAGGTGCGTTCTGCTTGTTCTCCAGACAGCTTAGCCCCATCCCCTAGAAGTGCAACCCCAACACCCTCCCGCACCTCCCCGTGGACACCAGGCTCACCCGTGCCCCATCATGCCTGCCCAAGGGCACAGGCTCAGAGCCTCGCTGCCCCAGCCCAGGCCTGGCCTCTGGCCTGGCTCCCTCTGCCCGACCTCGGTGAGACGTCCTTGGAGATGGGGCCGTGCCCTGTGGCCTGGCATCCGTGTCTCTGCCTGAACCTTCAGATCCCTCTCGCTGTCCTGCCGGGCTCTGGGCCTGGGTCCCCGAGGGCACACTGGATCCACTTGACCTTTCTCACGTGTTCCAGGAGCCCCGTCCCCTGCCACCCACTTGTGTGCTCCACCCAGTCACGAGCTGTGGTGGCCCAACCCCGCTGCCCTCCGCAGCAGGTGACTTCAGGTTAAATGTGCCAGGGGCACATTAGGCCCCTGGGGGCACCAGCCAGGCCTGTCTCATGGACCTTAAGTCCAGCCGAGGTGTGGGAGCAGGGAGGAGGGGGCAGTTCCAATGGCCCAAGGGTGCCCACTGGTCGGGACCTCAGGCCGAGCCCTGCCCCCAACTGGCCTCTCCTCTCTCCACTCTCAGGCTCCAGTATTGCCCCCATCAAGCCTAGGCAAGGGGCCAGGGGTCACGCCTTCACCTCTGAAATAGTGCCCATCTCCTTCCCTCTGCCCCAGCCCCTTTGGGGACCCTGCAGGGCTGACTTCTTCCCCTGCCTCCTGCAAAGACCCTGCCCTGGCACCCTGACCCTCGAGGGCCCTGAGCTTCAACGTGGGGTGTGTGGGGGCCTGGAGCACTTTGCCACAAAACTAGCGGCGAGTGATGGCAGTTTAGAAAGCCACTTCCCATGGGGAAGGGCTCCACTCAGGCCACACAAGGCCACTCTGGAGGTCCACAGTCCCTGAATCCCCGGACGTAGTACAGGGAGAACAGGCACCAGCCAGCCCACGCCTGCCCCTGCCCAGGTTTGGAACTCGGGGTCTTGGTGCCTGCAGCCTGGAAAGCATACCAGACTGGCCAGCTCAGCACAGGGTGGTCTGCGGCGGCAGTGGCGTCCTGTCAGGGCTGTCTAGCCACCCCACTGTCCTGGCCACCCAGCTTCCACCCTCTCCCTGAACTGACTGAGCACCGCCTGCCCAGCTCGAGGAGGCTCAGGGGCTCCCAGGAGCCACTGCCAGTCCTCGGCGGTGGGAACTCACCAGCCGCTCAGACATGGGTGTTTTGTCGCCGTCAGGGAGGTGCTGCTCCAGGGCCAGCACGATGCAGTTGGCAATGATGGTGGCCAGGATCATGTACTCGAACGGAGTGTGCGGGTTAAGGCCTGGGTGACTGGGTGAGGGCTGAGAGCCAGCAACCTCCCATCCCCGCCCAGTCCCGCCTGGCCCAGCTCCACAGGGTCCTCTTCGCTCAGCCCGCCGCCCGTCCCCATCTCTGCGTGGTCCTCTTCGCTGGCGGCCTGCATCCCTGTCCCCGACCTGTACCATCCCATACCTGCACCATCCCATACCTGCGTGGACGTCTTTTCTCACCGCCCGCGGCCCCGTCCCATCCCTGTCCCTGCGTGGTCCTCTTCGCTGGCGGCCGGAGGCCCTATCCCACCCCCGTCTCCGCGTGGTCGTCTTTTCTCACCGCCTGCGTCCCCGCCCAACCCAACCCATCCTTCCTCGTCCCTGCACGGTCCTCTCTGCTCGCTGCCCGTGTGCCCGTCCTGTCCTCGTCCCCGTCCCAGTCCCAGCCCGTCCCCATCTCTGCGTGGTCCCCTTCGCTCACCGCCCGCCGCCCGTGTCCCCATCCCCGTCCCCGTCCCGAGGGCAGCGCCAGGCCAGGCCTCTGCAGTCTGGGCTACCAGCCCCTCCGCATCCGCGGCCGTCAGCACCGCGGACAGCGCCTCCGCCCGGCTCCGCCCGACCCCGGGCGCCAGCGGAGGGGGCTGTGCGCCCCCGGAGCCAGACCGGGGAGAGTGCCCGCGCAGGCGCACACCACCTGAAGGCACACGCAGCCACATGTACCTACACAGGCACGTGAACATACATGTACCGAGAGCCAGAACGCACGCACGCGCACCACCGGGTTCGTGTGATGCCCGCACACACGCGCAAGCACCTGCAGCCGGGCACGCGCACGGGCTCGCGTCCACGCGAAGCTCACACCTACACGGACACGGATGCGCCCTCGGGTGCCCTCCAGACTGGCCGCGCTCTGCACTCGGGCCAGGATCCCCAAGGCGCCCGGGGGCAGAGGGCTCCG
>NW_006201951.1:206521-207569 GCF_000334495.1 Tupaia belangeri chinensis
GGCTCCCCAAGCCGCTCCCGCGCCTCGCTCCTCCCAGAAACCACATGGCCTGCTCCCTCCCGCTCCCGGCGGACCCGTCCTCTTCCCAGACGGTTCTGGCTCCCCGGGCCTCGTCCTGCCAGCCCCTGTGTCCTCCGACTCCGTGGTCTCCAGGGTCCTCCTAGGGACAGTCCCGTCCTAGGACGCCTAGGCCACTCTGCACTGGACCTCGTCACCGCTTCTAGTCAGCTCTGAGACCTCAGCGGGGAGGGCCCTTCCTTCCGCAGGTCATTCAGTAACGTAAAGAGACCTTGCTGTCCACGCCCAGAGCCCCTGAGTTGGCACTGCCCTGGGCTCCCAGCCCCACCTAGGGGAGCTGCTTACAGAGAGGAGAGCAGAGGCAGGCAGCCCACTTGGTCTGGCCACTGCAGTGCCCACACCTGGCCCATCCCACCCTGCTGAGCACCAGACCACAAGGGCCAGTGCCCACCGCTCCCCAGCACAGGGCAGGAGTATGCTTGGAGGAGGCCAGAGCCAGGGGCAAGGTCGCTGCCCACACAGGAGGGGCTCCCCCACCCCAGGACACCTCCAGGGCTCTGCTGTGGACTCAGTCCTTGCAGAGGCCAAGCCGGTGAAGTGAGGCCAGGCAGAGGGGCACTGTGGAGACGTGGGTGGGGGAGTTGGGAACTGCAGACTGAGGGCCGGCTCTGCCTTCTGTCCCGGGTGCGGTGGGAGTCTGGAGAGACGGAGCCACGTGAGCACATGGACCCAGGAAGCCAGGGCTGTGCCCTGGGTCACACTGGGGCGAGTGAGGGAGATTCCCGACTGCAGCCAGCAGGCTGGCTCTCACACAGGGCAGCCCCGCCCCACGAGATAAAGCGCAAGGAGTGTCAGCCCTCCGGTCTCCTCCCTCCCATGAGCTGTCCTTGTGCTGGTGGCTTCATGGCCCAAAGTGGCTGCCATAGCCCAAGACATCACATCTTTACAGCACCATCTCAGACACACAAGTGGCGGGCACAGGATGATGTGGAGCTTGTTCAGATCTGCTACAGGGTGCCTGTACTGAGTG
>NW_006201951.1:207591-208580 GCF_000334495.1 Tupaia belangeri chinensis
CGCCCAGAGGGGGTGGCCTTGCCAGCATCCCTTCTCTATTCTGCTGGGCCTGCAGATCCATCTATAGATCCTGACAGGGAGGGAGGAAGCAGGTGGCGTGGTGGTTAAGGCACTGGGCTCCACATAGGTGGCTGCAGTTTGAGTCCCAGACCTGGCGGCCTGAAAATCACCCTGAGCAGGGCATGCCGGAACCCCAAGGGACTGTGGCGGCGCCATCCCTCTGAGGGAGTGATCTCTCGTTCCCTCTGTCTCTGGAGGAGCACAGCACGGAGGGACCGGGAGCGCGGCACCACTGCAGCGGGCTGGGTACTGCCCCCAGCAGTTGCCTGGGCAGAGGAAGGGACCGCCCACAACAGGGCTGGACGCCACTGAGAGTCTGATGGCAACCCGGCAAACGCGGGGTCTGGGTGGGACGTGCATCAGTGCGAGGTGTGACGCGAGTCGGGGCTGAGTGACGGGCGGATGGCTGTGCCCTTTACTGAGATGGAGAGAAGGGCCTGTTAGTCACCGATGGAAACTGAGCTGCGTACTTGGCAGGTGTGCGAGCCCTCTAAGCAGCTTGGTACTTAGAGGGGCTCTCAGACAGCAGGTCAGGCCGAGTTCTGATCCAGTTCTGGGAGTGGCAGGTGCCTCTGGCCCTTGCCCCTCTGCTCTGTGCCTGGGCTGCCATCCTGCTGGACCAGCGCAGCTCAGGGAACAGACCTCCTGCCTGGCACGGTGTCCTTGGGCTCCAGCTGAGACTCTGCCCTGCCCTCCAAAGACACCTTCGTAAGTCTGGACTAGGGTCAGGACTACTGCCACCAACCAAGCCCCAAGCCGGGAGGTCTGCACGGGTGTGGGTAGGTGGCCCCTTTGAGAGGGTAATCCTTGTTGCATAGTAACAAAACAAGGTCTTCCAGCTGTCACAAAATTTAAGATGCAAGAACTCTTTTTTATCAACTAAGTATTATTTTTTTTTTTTTTTTTTTTGGATTGGCATCACCTCCCAC
>NW_006201951.1:208629-221599 GCF_000334495.1 Tupaia belangeri chinensis
GCTGCAATCCCTTCTCCTCCATTCTCCTCTCGGGATCTTGGGCACGCACGCGCACGTGCCAAGCGTGAGTTTAAGCCACCGGGTCCAGGACTTGAACCGCGTCAACTACATGAGAGTCCAGCAACCTAGGCATTACACCATCTGCTGGTCCCAATTAAGTCTTTAAAAAAACACATTTAGGGACCAGCAGGTGGTGTGGTGGTTAAGGTGCTGGACGCTCCCACATGGCCGACCATGGTTTGAGTCCTGAACCTGGTGGCTTGCTTTCTCACTTTCTCTCTCTCTCTCTCTCTCTGCATGTGTGTCTCAGGTCAAATTAAAACAAGTGAATAAAATTACATAATTTAAAAAAAAAAAACACGTTTATTTACGTATTTATCTGTTGTGATTTCCGAGCCGCTGTGTCTGGGACTCACACCATAGTCTGATGCAGGGAAAGCATATCCCGCTGTTCTAGACAGGCGCAGGGGGCCAGGACAGCTCACAGCAGAAGGGAGGGCAGCCAGGCCAGCAGGCTGGACTTTCTCCATGAAATAGGAAGTGTGACAATGGACAGAGGAGGGACAGCGTGAGGAGAGGCACTGTGGACAGCAGAGCGGGGGTAGGGTGCTCCAGGAAGATGGCGGGACTGCATGGCCATCCGAGGCCAGGAGGACAGTGAGGCGCCACAGTGCAGGTGTCAGGGTCACTTGGTGGCCAGGCGAGCCACACCTCCGTGTCACTCTTTCTCCTGGACCCCCACGGTGCTCACTCACATCCAGCCCACACCCTCCATCCTCTGCCCTGCACCCACCCCACCAGGCTGCCCTGGTCCCTCACCCACCCTCCCTTCCCTCTGTCCCACTCACCAGGTAAAATGACCACCTCACACCTCCAGGGACAGGCCTGCAGGCTCTGGCTGCTGGAAGTCACTCACCATCCCCTGAGAAGTATTCCAGGGACCCCCAGGTGGTGACTGCCCTTGTGCTATTTGGCTCCACAGTCCTGGAAGCTCTGCACCAGCCCCCCAACTCTGGGAGGGAAGGGGCCTTAGGGTCCTGCCACCCCTTCCCACCATGCCTGCAACTGCCCCTGCAGGGCCTCTCTCCCAACCCCACGCAGTGCTGGATCCTTGATGGGAAGGGGCAACTGTGAATATTTTTTCTTTATATGTTGTTCATGTTTAATTTTTTTAAAGATTTTTGCTTTAGGGCACATGCGCTTGCCAGAGAGAGACAGACAGACAGACAGAAAGTGAGAAATAACCCCCCGGGGGGGTAGCCACACCACAATCCCTTCTCCTCCATTCTCCCAGGATCTTGGACACGCACACACACACACCTGGCGTGACTCAATCCACTATGTCCAGGACTCAAGCTACGGTAACTCGTGTGGGAGTCCAGCGATGTAATCTCTACACCATCTGCTGACCCCTGAATTTTTTTAAAGAGAGATTTTTGCTACAGGGTGTGTGCGCTCACTGGAGAGAGAGAAAGTGAGAACCACCCCCAGGAGAGGGCCGTGCCACAAGCTCCTCTCCTCCATTTTCTTCTCAGGGCTTTGGGCACGCACGCACGCCCATCCGGTGTGATTTCAAGCTATTGGATCCAGAACTCGAAATGCATTCGGCCATGTGGGAGTCCAGGGCCTTAACCACTATGCCACCTGCTGGCCCTTACTGTTAAATTTCTTTCTTTCTTCTTTCTTTCTTTCTTCCTTCCTTTCTTTCTTTCTTTTTTTTTTTTTCATTTTAAGTCTTTTATTTGGATCAACTGTGAGAAGACCTATGAGAATAAATATTTTGATTTTATGATTTGCCAACTTAAACATGGTCACAGTTAACCTTAGACATAAATCTCAGTTATACTGTGTTCAGATGACATGATGAGTTCGAAAAGCCTTCAACCTCCTTCAAAAATAACTGCATTTTTTTAAGAGTTTTTTTGCTATAGGGCACGTGCGCTCGCCAGACAGACAGAGAGAGACAGAGAGATAGAAAGCGAGAAATCACCCCAGAGGGTGAAATCACCCCACACTGCAATCCCTTCTCCTCCATTCTCCTCTTGGGATCTTGAGCACACACGCACACATGCCTAGTGTGAGTTTAAGCCACCAGGTCCGGGACGCGAACCACGGTCCACATGGGAGTTCAGCGACATAACCATTACGCTAACTGCTGGTCCCCCCATCACTGCATTCTCATACACATTTATACCCTCTAGTGAGTACTAGACACTAATGATAAAGTCACTCCAGCCCATTTCTAGGAGGCTGGAGGCTGCCTGGCTCTTCAATCAAGAGAAAATAACCACCCCAGACAGACTCCACTACCTGCGAAGCTCCAAATGCAGAGCGTACCCAGATCCACCTCACCCATAGGCCAGCCTGTCTGGGCCACCTCTCCAAGTCGGGGAGCACAGTAAGGCAGAAGGGACAGAAGTGGAGGCTCAGAGAAGAGCAATCAGGGACACAGACCGACACCCAGCAGTTACGGCAGCAGCAGGCCAGCACAACAGCCAAGTACGCAGACACGGCGTGCAGCAGACCAGGGGAACAGTCGAGCCTCGGGGTGTGGGTACCCTGGAAAGCTTCCAGGAGCTGAGTCCTGGAGGATGAGGGGATGTTGGCTGGATAAAAGGGGATGAAGAAAGACGTGGTGGAATCTGACAACTTTGGCACAGCCGAGGAGTTCACGGGTCCTGCAGTGGCTGGGCTATGGAGCCGAGGAAGCAGAGGCAGGCACAAGGCCCAGATCATGAAAGGCTTTGTGTTTTTTGTTTGTTTGTTTGTTTGTTTTCCCCAAGAAAGCAGTTTTTGGCTTTAATAAATCAAAATTTTAAAAAATGTTAAGAGAACTTTGCTTAATACTTAAAGCCAGGAAACAAGTTAGGATTCTGTTTGAATAGTAGGTACATGGACCCATCACAACTTAAGAGAAGACAAAACTCCTTAACACTGGAAAACCAAGCATAGAAGGTCAGTAATGTTTTAGTCAAAAGTTATAAATGTCTATTTCACCAGTTCAAGCTCACATACTTTATCTTCTGCTGTGGTCCGATCTCTCCATTAAAATTTGGAAGAGAACATTCAACTCTGGACTTGTCCCTACCATTAAGCTGGCCATTTTCTTAGCTGTTTTAGAACTCTTATTTCTGTGGTCTGACTTTAGTTTTCCTGGGATAGCACTCCCTTCAGAACTTCTTGGAGAGCTGGTCTGGTATCAGTAAATTCTTTCAGGTTTTGTTTATCTGAAAATGTTCTTGTCTTTTCTTCCCATATGAAGGATAATCTTGCTGGGTATAGTATTCTCGGTTGAAATTGTTTTTCACTCAACACTTTGAATATATTTTCCCATTCTTTCCTTGCTCGCATTGTTTCCATTGAGAAGTCCGCTGTTAGCCTGATGGGATATCCTTTGTAGGTAACTTGACATTTCTCTCTTGCTAGTTTGAGTATCTTCCCTTTGTCTGTGGTTTTGGTCATTCTGGCTATAATGTGTCTTTGAGAAGATCTTCTTGGGTTTATCTTATTTGGGGTCCTTTGTGTTTCTTGGATCTGGATCTTTGAATGCCTCTCTAGCTTTGGAAAGTTTTCTTCCAGGATTTCATGGAATAGATTGTCAATGTCAATGCCCTATTAGTTTCTTCACCTTCTGGGATACCGATTATCCTGATGTTTGGATACTTGGTGGTATTTATATGCTAGTATTTCTCATATAGTATTCTCATTTGGGGGGCTATTTTCTCAGTCTTAGTGGTGGATTTTACTAGTCCAGAGATCCTGTCTTCTATATCTGAGATTTGATCTTCTGTATGATCTAGTCTCCTTTTAGTACTTTCAAAGGAGGTTTTGACTTCCTGTATTATAGCCTTCATCTCCAATAGTTTCATTTGACTCTTTTATGGTATGTATTTCCTCTTTCAGCTCTCGCAAGAAATTCCTCACCTCCTGGGACTCATCGGCTTTTTTCTTCTGGTGTTCATTGTCCCTCTTCTCTTCCATTTCTGTTAGTTTTGTCACTATAAATACTCTAAATTCTTTATCAGACATTTCCATGATCTCTATTGTACTGTCTGTGGATGAAGAGAAGTTATTCTCTTCCCTGTGGGATGAGATATTTCCTTGGTTTCACATATTTTTTTGTGACCTGCGGTGATTTCTAGTCATCTGATGGGTCATCTGTTTCTTCCTAAATTCTGGAAGATAAGTCTGAGCGACCAGAGGTGCACAGGAGGGTGTGGCCTGCAAACTCTTGGCGTTGCATTTTTCTCCCCTTGTGACACAGATTCAGTGGGAGCTGAGGAATCTGAGGACCCAAATAGTATTCAGACTTGGCAAGTTTTCACTTAGACTTGTCTAGACACTCAGATGGAAGCTGAGCTGCAAAGTGATGAGGTAAAAGAGAAAGGATAAGAAAACAGAGAAAGAGAAATAAAAAAGAGAAAAATAGATAAAGCAAACAAAAAAGTATTTATTTGTTAATTATAAAAAATGAAAACTGGGAACCGGCAGTTAGAGTAATGGCTATGTCGCTGGACTCCCACGGAGTCGACCGCGGTTCGCATCCCAGACCTGGTGGCTTAAAACTCACGCCGGGCGCATGTGCGTGCGTGCCCAAGATCCCTAGAGGAGAATGGAGGAGAAGGGATTACGGCGTGACCATCACCCCTGGGGGGTGATTTCTCACTTTCTGTCTCTCTCTGTCTCTCTCCGTCTGTCTGGCGAGCTCATGCGCCCTATAGCAAAAAAAAAAAAAAGAAAGAAAGAAAGAAAGAAAGAAAGAAAAGAAAACTGAGCGGCGTGCAAAGGCACTGTGTGAAACCCTGGCGGACTTGGTCTTCTCCTGGCCTGCCTTTTTTTGCCCAGATGGAAGGGGGTAGGGGATTATTATCAAGATAAAGGAGAATTTCAGAGCCTAGAAAAAACTTTATCTTAAAAATTTTTTAAAGAGAAAAATTTTTTTAAATGAAAAGAGACAGAGACAAGAAGGCAGAAAGAGACAGGAGGAGACAGAGGCTCTACCAAGGGAGATTCTCAGCAGGACATCTTCAGGCTCTTGCCTCTGAATTTTAATAACAGCAGGCGCTGCGCGGGCGGGGCAGGAACCCCTCACCAGTGAGCAGTTCCTCCCCTCAGCGCTCAGACACCGCCCAGTCTCCCGTGTGCGGAGACCAGCACCGGCTTGTCTTTGTTTTATTGCCAAAGGGTGTGTGTGCTTCTCAGAGAGATGGAGAGACAGAGAGAGGGGGAGAGGGAGCGGGAGGAAGCACCGCCCCAAAGGCGTGGCCACACCTAATTCCTTCTCCACTGCTGGCCCTGCCGTCCTGCGTCCCGCCCGGTCGCGTGGGGTCGCGGCGGGGGCGGGCACACATCGCACGCTCAGCTGCGGACCGGACCGGCCTGCGCTGGCCGTCGGTGCTCGCCGCTCCCGGCTCCCGCGTGCGCTGCGCTGCGCAGCTTCACGCCTTCGAGTGTCACAAACTGAAGCCGTGGCAGGTCTTCCAAAAGTTCACGGAGAACGCATATTATGAAAAACGCAGAAAATAAGCTCAAGCTCATTGTTATGACGAGTCGAACGAGACAGTGTGCGGCACTAAGGAGGGGAAGTTCAGAAAGAGCCGCTGTTCTTTTTGCTAAAACTGAAGAATACCAAGTTTATGACGAAGCTCGTGGTGGAGCGGTGAAGCCCCTGATATTCTGCACGAAGTTTATGGGGACAATGTCCCAGAGAAATCGGCGGTTTACAAAGGAAGGTGTGAGGAGGTGTCAGAGCCGACCTCCTGTCTGGTCCCGTCTGGCCCTCTGTCCGGTCCCCTGTCCAGTCCCCTGTCTGGTCCCCTGTCTGGTCTCCCGTCTGGTCCCCTGTCTGGTCTCCCGTCTGGTCCCCTGTCTGATCTCCTGTCCGATCTCCTGTCCGGTCCCCTGTACAGTCTCCCCTCCGGTCTCCCATCCGGTCCCCTGTCTGGTCCCCTGTCTGGTTCCCTGTCTGGTCCCCGTCTGGCCCCTGCTGTGCTATACAGGAAAGTTGGGGGGCACCCTGCCCCTCATCTTTTTTTCTTTAGAGGTTTTTACCTTAGAGCTCAGTAGAAAGAGACACAAGGAGACAGAGACAGTGAGAGGGAAAGCGAGAAATCGACCCTGGGGGATGGTCACATGAATCCCTTCTCCTCCATTCTCCTCCCGGGATCTTGGGCACGCACGTGCACATGCCCGGCAGGACTTATAAGCCACCACGTCTGGGATTCAAACTGGTCGGCCATATGGGAGACCAGCCACATAACTGCAATGCCGCCTGCCGGTCCCCTGTTCCTCATCTTAAAATACATGTTTAAAAGAATTATTTACTTAATTTATTCAGTATTATTATTTTCTTAAAATGACCAGAGAAAGAGAGAAAGGGAAAGTGAGAAAGCAAGCCACCAGGTCTGGGACTCGAACCACAGCTGGCCATGTGGGAGTCCAGTGCCTTAACTACCACGTCACCTGCTGGTCCTGCTATATTCCTTTTAAAAGCAGATCCCTTTGTCACGTTATGAAATTCTTCATTTCTAGGAGCAGGCGTAGTGCACAGGTGATGCGCTCTGTCAGAGGTGGTTATGATTTCTCCCTTTCTCTGTGTGCAGGATTTCCTCGTTGGCTTTCCAAAGTTAAACCACGCTGCCCCTACTGGGCACGTCAGACTTGGCCGTGATCGGGTGTCGTTCCCACACACTCTTGGGGTTCGGGTTCCTGGAAGCCAGCGTCTCTGCAGCTCTGTCTGAAGGAACATCCAAGACAGGGCTTGCCCTGGGCTCATGTCCACCAGGTCTGCGCCTGGACGTGGCTCGCAGCGACCAGCCCTCTGCCCCGGGGCCCGGTTACTGACTGTCCCTTTCAGCACGGAGAGACTGGTCGGGTGCTCTAGTCCTGAGTCAGTATCAGTTCAGTTATATTTTCTTAGAAAGATATTAGCCTAAAGTTGTTCATACTATCTTTTTAATCTATGCTATAGTTGCAGCTGTGTCTTCTTTAAAATTCTTATTGTAGGGCCAGCAGGTGGTGTGGTGGTTAAGGCTGGACTCGCACATGGCCACCGTGGTTCGAGGCCTGGACTTGGAGGCTTGCTTTCTTACTTTCTCTTACATCAAATTGAAAACCAATAAATAAATTAAATTAAATAATTATTTTTTAAAATAATAACATTATTGTGTAGTTATTTTCTCCCTCTTCCCTCCACCCCAGGTGGACCACTGTTACTAGCATTGTTGAAGAGCCAGTTTCGGTGTTATTTGTCTCTAGAGTGTGTCTGTTGTCTGTTTCATTAATATCTGCTCACCATTATCATTGTTATTTTAGAGCGATGTTTGCTATAGGGTGCGTGTGCTCACCGGAGAAACAGAGACAGAGAGACAGAAAGCGAGAAATCACTCCCTGGGGAGGATGGCCACGCCACCATCCCTTCTCCACCCTCCTCTCAGGATTTTGGACACGCACAAGTATGCACCCAGCATGAGCTTTAAGCCGCCGAGTCTGGGACTTGAACCACTGTCGGCTACATGGGAGTCCAGTAAGGTAGCCATTATGCCACCTGCTGGTCCCAGTATCTGCATTTATTTATTTATTTATTTATTTTGGGGGAGAGATTTTTGCTATAGGGTGCATGTGCTCTCCAGAGAGACAGAAAACAAGAAATCACCCCTGGGGGAATGGCCAGGTCACAATCCCTTCTCCATTCTCCTCTCAGGATCTTGGGCACATACACCCAGTGTAAGTTTCAGGCCGCCAGGTCTGGGACTCGAACCACCATTGACTACATGGGAGTCCAGTAACGTAACCATTATGCCATCTGCTGGTCTCAACTGCTCTTTATTGTTGATCTCTCCTTCATTGGGGTTTATTTTACTTCAGGTGGATGGTGAGCTAATTAATTTTCGGCTTCTCTCTAAAAAAAAAAAAAAAAAGGCAAACTCACTTTGGATATTATCGTTCTTTTAAACAGTGCAGCTGCCATGAAAATGTGCCTTGCAGACCTTCAAATGCTAGAAGCAGCATGGCCCCTCGGTCAGGGCTGTACTTCAGGTCAAGGGCTCCCCGGTCGCTTTATGGAGCACTCCACGGACACCCGGGCCGCAGCACGCTCTGCTGTCCCCTTGCCCTCTCCTCTGGGCCGCTGGAACTGGTCAGCTAGGGCCCTCCCAGCTGAGCGCCCGCCCCCTCCAAGGACAGGAGCAGGACAGTCCAAAAACACCGCCTGGGGACCCACAAACAACTCACCAACTGCATCTGGGAAGACCTGGACCGAAACAGTGGGATCGAGAGGGTTTGGGGCTGGTCCACCACCTCCCAGTGGCCGCGGAAGGTTGGGGGCTGCAGTCCTTCCCCAAGTGGGGGCTTCCTGAGTGACAGCCTGGGAGAATGTCCCAGTGAGGGATGCCATAGCTGGCAAGCAGATGGGGTGGCCGCAGAGGCCCTGCTGAGGGCACACAGGTGTGGTTGGAGGCTGTGACGTGAGGGACAGAGCTGCCTGGGCGAGGGCGGGGACCTCAGGAGCTGGTGGAGCTCACCTCCCCACTCGGGAAGCTCCTCAGAGCCCACCTCTGCTCTGCTGCCTCAGCCCCGGGACCACCACACTCCCAGCCCCTCTGCATTCCTTGACTCCGGTGGCCGGTTCTCCGTCAGGCATCCAACGGACGCTCCATGAGGACGGGAACCGCTCGGGCAGCCCCTCGGCCCCAGCCCCGTGAAGTGCCAGTGCTGCTGGCCCCTCTCCCCATGGCCAGCCGCATCCCGACCTCGTCCAACTCCGTGACGGCTCCTCCCCAGTGACCCCCGTGGTGCGCCCCACCGTCCCCACCACGCTGCACCCCCAGCTGAGGCCCCACTGCGGCCGTCAGGGCGCTTTCCCCAAGGCCAGGTCTGACCACTGCCCAGTCTCTTTGAAGCTCAAGCTCCCTGGCCTGGGCAGGACGGCCTCCAGGCTCAGCCTAGTGCCCCCACCGCCCTGGACGTCTAGGCCGGACGCGGGCGTGAGAGCCACAGCCCTGTGTCTCCATAGCTGGTTTCTGAAGGCACCGCGGGCAGGTCCCTCTGTGGTGGGGGCTGCCGTGCGCCGTGGTGCCAACAGCATCCGCGGTGGGGGTCGTCCCAGCGCCCCCTCGGCCCCACCGCCAAAGCTGCCCGTACCCACAGCCCGTGGTGGGCAAGACGTTGCCGGCCGGGACCTGCTCAGCCTCGTGGCTCTCCCTCGACTCCAGGCTGGAGGGCTGTTTCTGGACACTCTCCCCTGGAGAGACGGGAGTTTTAACAACCGGGTGGAAGAAAGTGGACAGAGCCATCGCAAAGCTAGTCTGGAAGAGCAAATGAATAAAATGATGAAGACGACGTAGGAAAAGCGAGGAGGAACTGTTTCAGCCACGGAGAACATACTGCGGCCCAGCGCCGGTTCAGGACAGCACCGCACCCTGCCAGGCTGGGGGCCAGGCGGCCGACTAGGGCTCACACCTGGGGGGCACTGCATGGGCAGCAGGGCCCAGGGAGCTGAAGACTGGGGCAGGGGTCCCGTGAGCCTGTGGGAGTGCACGTCCACTGTGGTAGGGCTGTGCCGATGTGCAGGACGGTCCACACTGCAGCAGAGCCCAGAGGGTCCCAGGACAGCAGTGCAGAGGGCAAGTGCAGACACGGGGCGGAGAGTGCTCAGCAGAACACCTGACAGACTCGGGGGGTTGTGAATTCGGGGGGACTCAGCAGACCATCTAGCAGACACAAGGCTGTAAAGTTCTTTGTTGAAATACATACAGTGGGGGGAGGCAGGTGGCATAATGGTTGGAGGCGCTGGACTCCCATACGGCCAACCACAGTTCGAGTCCCGAACCTGGTGGCTTGCTTTGTCACTTCCCCTTTCTCTCTGTCTCTGTCTCTGGTCAGATTAAAAAATAATAATAACAAATAAAATAAATAATTTTTTTAAAGAAAGAAATATATATGGTAGGGGCCGGGAGATGGCCTGCTGGCTACTTGCTGGGCACCCCGTATCCAGTCAGTCCTGCCCCTAGAGGTTTGAAAATCACGCTGCTGCGTGCGTGCCCAAGAAAAGGATTCTGGATGACCACCCCCTGGGGTGACGTCTTACTTCCCCTCTCACCGTCTCTCTCTGGTGAGTGCACGTGCCCTATGGCAAAAACATCTAAAAAAAGAAAAAGTTAAAAAAAAAAAAAGAAATACCTGGTCATAAACTTGACTTGATTATGACACTGTGCGTGCTTTGACAAGCCACGTTGTACGCCGTAAAGGTCTATGACAAATGTGAATAAGAACATTTTGAACAGTGCACAGGAGGCATTGGGGCCCAGGCAGGTGACGTGGCTGCAGTCAGGGCCCTGGGACAGGCCTGCTCTGCCCTTGGCTAGCTCTATGAGCGTCAGGAAAGGCTCCTAAAAATGCCGTGAGGTAACAATAACCAATGATACCATGCAAGGAATAATTACCAAGAGAACAAAGAAAGTTAATAATTTTATCATCTTAAAAGAGGAGAGGATGGGGCCAGCAGGTGGTGTGGTGGTTAAGGCACTGGATTCCCACATGGCAGACCACGGTTCAAGTCCTGGACCTAGTGGCTTTCTTTCTTGCCTTCTCACTCTCTCTCTGTCCCTCTCTGCTCAAATTAAAATAAATAAATAAATAGATTCAAATAAAATTATTCTTTTAAAAAAAATAAAGTGGAGAGGAGATGCGAAGTGAGATGCCAAACCCAGATGCCCGGCGTGGTTGCTGGGTCGCCGAGCTCCTGAAGGCCGTGCCAGGCTGACTTCCACAACCCAGGACAGTGACCCACCCGGCTCACGGGCTGAGCAGAACGTGACAGCCCCATACTCAGGCAGGAGAAAAGCTCTCAAAGCTAATCTTTTTTTAAAATTGTAAGCAAATTTGAAATGACAGCAATTTGTAAGAGAAGGGATGGGTTTTCTTGATAGTCAAAGGGATCTTCAAGATCAGTGGTAAAAAGAGTCGCGATCTCACTGGTGAGGACGGGGAGCTGCCTCGCAGGTGAAGACATGCGCGATCACGAGAAACTTCAGTTATACGATGTCCAGACGGGGTTCCGGATGAGCAGGGCCCGTCTCGTGGCGCTTACCCCGTGGACGCAGCAGCTGCGAGCATCCGTCCGACCCTTCCCCTGCTCCATCAGCTGTTGGGAGGAGGGGCCCCAGAACGGTGCTTGGACACTAAACAAGCAGGTGCTTGGCGTTGGCAGGTGTGGTGGTGAGGAGCTGGACTCTCACGCAGTTCGAGTCCCAGATCTGGCAGCTTGCTTTCTTGCTTTCCCTCTTCCTTTCTCTCTCTCTCCCCCACCACAGGCCACAGCACTGGGCACAAGGGGTTGGAGCTGTCTGAGCTCCGGCTGCGGGAGGCAGGAGACTGATGCCAACAGAGAAAACAGCGCTGCCTGCTCTCCACCCGGCAGGGACGACCCTCTCGTAGCTGTTAGAAAACGGAGGTCAGGATTTCAAAACAACGGTGGCCAGAGCTCGAGGGCACAGACCGGCCAGGAGGGAGCCAGCCAGAGCACGCCAGACATCCGACCAGGCATCCCCTTGAGTCTGATGAGAGAGGGAGCGTGTGTAGGCTGATTCCAAAACCAGGGGCTCGAGACAGAGCTGAGGCGCTGTGGCCTGGCCAGGCATGGCTCTCCAGGACTCTGCTTCTGGCAGGCCGGGTGGAGAACTGTGGCCGGGCCCTGTGGCGTTCCGCAGAGACCTCAAGCACAGACCTGGCGAGCCCTGCATAAAGACTGCCTCAGAGCCCCCAACACAGCCGAGAAAGGCCTGATCAAATAACGACCTGCCAGGATGAGACCCAACACTGAGGGCCAGCAGGCGGCGTGTTGGTCACGTCGCTGGACTCCCACATAGTCGACTGTGGTTCTAGTCCCGGACCAGGGCTTAAAACTCACACTGGGCGCGTGTGCGTGCGTGCCCAAGATCCCAAGAGGAGAATGGAGGAGAAGGGATTGCGGCGTGGCCATCCCCTGGGGAGGGGGGGGTGACTTCTTGCTTTCTGTCTCTCTCTCTCTCTCCCTGTCTCTCCAGCGAGGACAAATACGCTATAGCAAAAATCTCTAAAGAAAAAAAAAACAAAACTCAATATTCTCCACAAGAAGACAACAAAATCCAGACACTTAATAACACATCATTCATACTACTCAAGAGTCTATTAAAAATTTCTAGACATGCCAAGCAGACAAAATGGCATTAATGGAGAAAAATAAGTCAACAGAAATAAAACCCAGGTATTTCAGTGATGAGATAATTAACATAAAGAATAAAAGGAGCTATTATAAATATGTTCAAAGATCTTAAAGGAAAATATGAATGTAATGAGGCAATAGTGAATCTCAAACAAAAAGTGGAAGCTGTAGAAAACAACCAAATGGAATGCCTAGAGCTGAAAATTATCATCTCTAAAATGAAAACTTCACGGAGCCGGCAGGCGGTGTGGTGGTTAAAGACGCTAGACTCCTACATGGCTGACTGTGGTTCGAGTCTCAGACCTGGCAGCTTCCTCCCCACTCTCTCTTTCTCTCTCTCTCTCTCTGGTCAAATTAAAAATAATAATAAAATAAGTTAAATAAAAGTAATAAGAAATCAAGCTTCGCCAGGTGGATTTAGTAAAAGAAGTGATGCTATAGAATAAGACAAGGCCTGGAGTGCGTGTCGAAAGTGCTAACGGGGGAGTAAACTGTCAACCTCGAATCCTAGACCCACCGAAATCATCTCAAAAACGAAGAAGAATTCCTATCTGGGGCAAGGGAGTTAAGCTCCAGCCCCCTTCAGTTTCCTGTCTCACCTAAGGAGAATGAGTTGGCAAACACAGCTGCTCATAGCCAGCGACACGGGCCCCTAGGATCACGAGGCACCCCCTCTGCACACTCCGCCACGCACCCACAGCTATGGGGTGCAGACTCTGTTTAGCAGCTTGTAGGGGAACCTGAGGGTGATGGGGGGAAAGAGGGCAA
>NW_006201951.1:221648-228817 GCF_000334495.1 Tupaia belangeri chinensis
GGTGAGCCCGGCCTGCGGGCTTCTGCCCTCAGACCCCAGTCAGTGGCCAAGAACAGGCTGGCGTGCGGGGCAAGGGCTGGAGACGAAGAACGGGGCAGCAGGAGCCGTGAGAAACCATCCCCGCCACAGGAAAGAGGAGTGCTCTGCCAGGAAGAAGCCCGAGCTCCCAGACGGGGCCACAGAAACCTCAGAAACCGAAACGCAGAGCAACGGGCTAGGAGAGGCACGGCGGAATGTTCGAGGGCCGGGGTGATTTTAAAAGCGTGGAGGCCGAGGCCCTGGATCCCCATGGGTGGCCGTATGGTTCAAGTGCTGGACTTGGGACCTTGAAAATCACAGTGGTGGGGCCAGCGGGTGGCGCCAGCTGCCGGCCCCTCATTTTCTCACTCTTGATGAGTATAATAGAGGGGTGACTGTCCAGATACTAATGATAGCCTGGTGGGACCAGAGTGTGTGGCATGTGACACGAGCAGATGAGTGACAGGTCCGCTCTGAGGACTGGGAGGGTGAGGCTGGCACGCTCGATGGCCGTGAGGCGGAGTGAACGGTGACAGTACCCGCGCCAGTCATAAACGCACACTGCAGACTCTGGGGCAGTCCCACAGCATGGCGAGAGGGTGAGGCGACATTACCTTTATACTAAACCAGTGGGAGTAAAACTACGGAATCATGACTTGCGTGGTTTGGCATGTCTCCACTTCATATGTTCCGGTGGTCCGCACTCTACGGTAGAGATGGAAAGATTGGAGGACAGGGGCCGGCAGGTGGCATGGTGACTAAGGGCACTGGACTCGCACATGGCTGACTATAGTTCGAGTCCCAGAGCTGGTGACTTGCTTTCTCACTTTCTCTTTCTCTGGTCAAATTTTAAAATAAAATAAATAAATAAAGTTAAATAAAATAATTATTTTTAAAAGGAATTATTTATAAGTGTTCTCTCCCCCTCTCTGGTGAGAGCAGGTGTCCTCTGGCGGTTGTAAACAAGTAAGTAAATACCAACTAATGTAACCTACCACATCAACAGGCTGAGCACAAAGAATTATGTCGTATCACTCGATGTTGAAAAGCATTTGATAAAATCTAATATCCATTCATGATTTAAAAAAAAACTTTCAGCGAACGGAGAATCAAGAGGCACTCAGGACTCGCTCGGCCTGTCAGAGAGCGTCTCTAAAGCCTCTCGCCAGCAAACACCGAGCGGTGGGAGGCCGGGCACTGTCTCCCTGAGGTGGGAGACAAAACAGAGGGGCCTCCTCTCATCACTCCTAGTCAACCTTGTACTGGAAGCCTTGTGCAAAAAGAAAATAAAAGATCATTATGCAGTTTAGGAAGAAAGAGCTAAACTGTGATTGTTCATATACAACATGATTGTACATATAGAAAATCTGACTTCCCAAAAAAAGAAAAAGAAAAAACCTGGACGGAATAAGTAATTACGGGCTGGCAGGTGGCGCGGTGGTTGAGGCACTGGACTCCCCCATGGCCGACTCCTGTTCGGGTCCTGAACCTCGTGGATTGCTTTCTCGTTTCTCTCTTTCTCGCTCTGTCCCTCTCTGGTCAAATTAAAATAAATAAATAAATAAATAAAGTTAAATCATTCTTTTTCAAAATAATTTTTAGAAAAGAGCAAGTAATTATAACAAGGTCGCAGCACACAGAGGAAATATACACAAACCACATCCTTCTCTACACACCGGTAATTAATCGCTGGGATTTGAAAATAAAAACACGATATCATTTGGGGGCCAGAAAGTTGTATCGAGGTTATGCCTGGCTGACTGTGGTTCGAGTCCTGGATCCAGCAGCTTAAACTCACAGCAGGTGTACTGTGCGTGCCCAAGATCTCAAGAGGAGAATGGAAAAGAAGGGATTGTGGCGTGGCCATCCCCCCGGGAAGTAACTTTTCACTCTCTCTCTGTCTCTCCAACAAGCACATGTGCCCTATAGCAAAAATCTTTCTGAACACACACAATACCATTTGTAAGACCACCAAAAAAATAATAAAATAGGCTATAAACCTAACAAAATATGTTCAGGATCTATATGCAAAAAAGAAAAAAACTATAAAACTGATTGTTAAAATTCACAGAAGATATAAACAGATGGAGCGGGATCCTGGGGTGGTGGGTTCTAAGGCTCAGTGTTACTACGATGTCAGTTTTTCTCCATGTTAACCTACAGACTCAGCACAATCCCATTAAACCCAGCACGTTAGTTTGTGTCTCTCAATACTCCGATTCTAAGGTGAATATAGAGAGGCCAAAGGCCAGAGTAGCCAGATAACACTGAAGAAGGACTGAGCCAGGGGACTTCCAGTACCCGCTCCGTCACTCGCTGAAGCCGCGACCCACCACGTACGGCCGCGGAGCTGCGACACAGAGCAAGGCCACTTGGTGGAAACGGAAGCTTTCTCACGAAACGATGCCAAGACAACTGGACACCCATAGGGGAGCAGCCAGGAGACTGACACAGCAGTAACACAACGCCCCTTACACTAGAGCCACGTGGGCGGTCCCACGTTCACATCCCAAGGTCACCTGTGAGCGTGGGGTGTGGGAGGGCTGGCTAGGCAGGGGTAGGGTTGGGCTGTCTCTCCCTCTCTCTGTCTCTCTAATGGAAGAAATAAACAAACTTAAGGAAAAATCTAGATACAGACATCACACCTTTCACGAAAATCAACTCGAAATGGATTATAGGTCTAAATAGAAAATAGAATATAAAACACATAAAAAATAGAGAAAAATCTGTGTGGCGATGGGTATGGTAGAGACTAGTTTTTGTTTTTGAGAGAGAGAATTTTGCTATAGGGTGCATGTGCTCACCAGAGACAGATAGAAAGCAAGAAATCACCCCCTGAGGGATGGCCTTCCCTCAAGCCCCTCTCCTTCGTTCTCCTCTTGGGATTTTGGGCATGCACACATGTGTGCCAAGAGTGAATTTCTTTCTATTCTTACATTTAAATTTATTTATTTTTAATTTGACCAGAGAGGGACAGAGTGAGAGGCAGAGAGAGAAAGAGAGGGAAAATGAGAAAGCAAGCTGCCAGGTCCGGGACTCGAACTGCGGTCAGCCATGTGGGAGCACGACACTCTAAACCACCATGTCACCTGCCAGCCCATGCGCAGGGTGAATTACCACCAGGCCCAGAATTCAAACCACAGTTGGCCACATGGGAGTCCAGCTACGTAACCATTACACCATCAGCTGGTCCCAAGAGTTTTACATACAACACTAAATGTACAATCCATTTTTAAAAACAACCTACAAATTAGGTTTGTAAAAAAAAAAAAAAAAAAAAAATGAGGACCAGGAGTTAGCGTAAGGGCTATGTCACTGGACTCCCATGTAGTCGACCACAGTTCACGTCCCGGACCCGTTGGCTTAAACTCACACTGGGCATGTGTGCGTGCGTGCCCAAGATCCCGAGAGGAGAATGGAGGAGAAGGGATTACGGTGTGACCATCCCCCTTGGAGGGTGATTTCTCGCTTTCTGTCTCTCTATCTCTGTTTTTCTGGTGAGCGCACGCGCCCTATAGCAAAAACCTCTGCAAAAAAAGAAAAAAAAAAAAGATGTGGGTTAGTTGGCGGCATAGTGGTTAAGGTGGCTGGAGCCCACATGGCTGAACGTGTGGTTTGACTCCCAGACCTGGCTGCTCAAAATACACACCAAGCGCATGTCATGTGTGTGTGCCCACAATTCCAGGAACAGGATGTAGGCGAAGGGACTGGGGGTGCTTCTCATTTCACCTCTCTCTGTCTCTCTCTGGTAAGTGCACACACTACAACAAATTTTTAAAGAGTTATTTTATTTTTTAACTTTATTTATTTATTTATTTTAATTTGACCAGAGAGGAACAGAGTGAGAGAGAAAGAGAGAGATAGCGAGCCACCAGGTCCAGGACTTAAACCGCAGTTGTCCATGTGGGAATCCGACGCCCTCAACCACCATGCCACCTCCCTCACAAAATTTTTTAAAAAATTAAGAACTTTTGCTCTATAAAGGACATCATTGGGCCAGCAGGTGAGGTGGCATGGTGGTTAAGGCTCTGGACCCCCACATGGCCAACCAGAGTTCAAGCCCCAGACCTGGTGGTGTGCATTCTCACTCCCCTGCCCAACCCATCTCTCTGGTGAGCACTCGTGCTCTATAGCAAAGTTAAAAATAACAAAACAGGGACCAGCAAATGGTATAATGGCTACCTCTCTGGACTCCCACATGGCTGACTGAGGTTCGAGTCCTGAGCCAGGAGGCTTGAAACTCACAACAGGTGTGCATGCGTGCCCAAGTCCCCGAGAGGAGAATGGAGAAGGGACTGCTGCGTGGCTGTCCCCTGGGGACAGCTTTCTCACTTCCTGTCTCTCTGTTTCTCCAGACACATGCCCTATAGCAAAACTCCAATAAACAAAAGAAAAGAAAATATTTAAATTTTTTTAGCGAAAGGAAAAGGTAGTTAATTAAGTAAAAGCAAAACTACAGCCCTGAGAGGTGGGAGCGGCCTGAGCGAGTGAAGGGAGTGGCCGAAAGGCCCAGCGTCACCATCGAGGCTGTTGGACTCCTTCTGGGCCCACGACTCCTCACTGGCGCTGTCGAATGTGGCTTAACCAGCTGGACACCCCCACCTACTGCTGCCCACACGGTGCTCGGTGGGGAATTTTCTTCCTGAGCAGTTTTTCAATAAATAATAAATTAGCTTCTTCAGGGGAAAAATAAAAGGCATCATTAAGAGAATCAAAGATCAGCCACGGCCTAGGCGGAGCAGCTGCAAACTATGGAGCTCGTAAACAGCTTGTACCCAGACTATACAAGAAGCTTACCACTCAGCAATAAGGAAACGAGCAACCCAGCTAAAATGGCGAAAACTCGGCCCTCATCGAAGCTGCAGCTGCTCCCGCCGCTGTGCCAGAGGTGCCCAGAGCAGGGGCGTCGCCCAGCCGAGGGGCACCAGGCAGTGAGGCCACAGGGCCCCACACGCGGCCGTGGCAGGTGGCCTCGGTTGCTCCCCGTTGGCAAGAGGGTCGTTTGGGATGACCCTGCTGTGTCAGCCCTGCAGGGGTGCAGGGGAAGGGCCAGGGCAGCATCTGCATTTCTAGAGGGAGTACACGGCCTCCCTCCAGTGATTAACGGCCGCCCCAGGTGGGCAGTTGGGGGGGGGCTGCTTAGCTCTGGTGCGCTGGACCCCACGGCCTGGTCCTTCCTGGGAGCCGGGGTCGCAGAGAAAACTGCAGAAACGCTGGGAGATATAGATGAACCAACCGAGGCAAGGTCTGGCTTTTTGTGATGTAATTATATTTATTCATCATTTATTTAAATTGACCAGACACACACACAGAGGGAGAGAGGGAAAGTGAGAAAGCAAGCCACCAGGTCCGGGACTCAACGGTGCTTGGCCACGTGGGAGTCCAGCCTTAACCACCACGCCTCCTGCTGGCCTGACAAGGTCGGTCTTATGGACAAATGCAGAGACATTTTGCCTTGGTTCATTTTTACTTTTTAACAATGGTTTATTTAATGTTATTTTTAATTATTACTACTACTTCAGGTGCTATATGGCACATGCACTCTCCAGAGAGACAGGGAGAGGGAGGGCAGTCCCCTCACCCCCAGACACGCATGCATGCGTGCCCAGCATGTTCTTCAAGCCACCGGGTCTGTATTTGAACCACGCGGTCAGTCATGCGGGATCCAGCTTCTTAATTATCCGGCCACAGGGCAAGCTCTGTGCTGGTTCTCAAGTTTGAGAAACTCAAGTTTTTTCTTAAATTTCAAAAATTCGGGGCTGGCAGGTGGTGTGGTGGTGAAGGACACTGGACTCCCACATGGCTGACTGTGGTTCAAGTCCCAGGCCTGGCGGCTTGCTTTTTCACTTTCTCTCTCTCTTTCTCTGTCCCTCTCTGGCCAAACTAAAATAAATAAATAAATAAATAAATAAATAAAGTTAAATAAAATTGTTGTTTAAAATATTAAAGTGTATGTGACATACATTTTACCATTTTAACCTTTTTTCCATCCCCTGACTGGGCCTCGCTGGCCGCAGCTGTCCTGCCTGGCTGTTCGGTAGCTGGGACTAACGGCCGCATGGCCTCTGAGAAGGGGAGACAGCCCAGGCCTTCCGTGTGGCCGCAGAGGCCGAGTCGCCACCTCACTCAGCTCGTGTTTCTACTGCTGGCATCATCGTTTTTAGGTTTTTGCCATAGGGTGCATGTGCTCGCCAGAGAGAGAGACAGAGACAGATAGAGGGAAACTGAGAGATCACCCCCAGAGGGGAGGGCCATGCTGCAATTCCTTCTCTTCTATTCTCCTCTTGGGATTTTGGGGCACGCAAGCACATGTGCCCAGCGTGGTTTTGAAGCCGCCAGGTCTGGGATTTGAGCAGCTGTCAGCCATGTGGGAGTCTGGCACCTTAACCGCCATGCCACCCACCAGCTTGAGCCCGCACCTCAGGGATACGACGTGTGCGCTGTCTCATCTGTGGCCTTTCCCCTCGTAAAGCCGAGACTCCCACTCCTTAATCGCTGCCTCCCCACGCCCCTCCCAGCCCCTGGCACCCGCCAGCCTGCTGGCCGTCTGTCTGACCACGTGCCTCCGTGAGAGTCCTCACTTCGCACAGCACTCTGGGGGCCGGCCCCCCGCAGCGCCCGCAGGTTGAGCAGCTGCTCCTCCCGCTATGGAGCACCCCGCTGGCCCGCAGGCGGACGCTGGGTCACTCCCAGGCCACGTTGTTGCGAGCACAGCGGACGCCCTTTCCAGAAGACTGCCAGGCCTCGTCTGTCGGTCTTCACGGTGGGCACCGAGGCTCCAGGCCCCTGGGCGCCTCCCTGTCCCCCGCCTACCCTCTGCCCAAGATGCAGCGTTACCCGCGGTTCCATCTGTTCTGTCTTGTGTTCATCGCATTTGTCTCTGTTTTTGCTTTCTCCTTCTCTTTCTTCGCTAGTGTGTGTGTTCAAACTTTTTTACACCCGTTTTCTTTTCTTAAAGTTTGTCAGAAGGGGGGCCGGCAGGTGGCGTGGTGGGTAAGGGTGCTGGACTCTCACATGGCCGACCATGGTTTGAGTCCTGGGCCTGACAGCTTACTTTTTCACTTTCTCTCTCTCTCGCTCTCTCTCTCTCTCTGGTCAAATTAAAATAAATAAAGTTAAATTTTAAAAAAATTGCCAGAAGGAATGTGCAC
>NW_006201951.1:229354-231440 GCF_000334495.1 Tupaia belangeri chinensis
GGAAAGAGACAGCGAGAAAGGGCTCCGCCATGAGACACGGTCACGGTGTGGTCCCTTCTCCGTCTCTCCCTCCCAGAATTCTGGGCGCCTGGAGTATTTGCATCTGCCAGGTCCGGGGCTTGAACCGCGTGTTTGGCTGTGTTGGATCCAGCCACCTTAATCAGCAGGCCATGGGCTGGCCCTGGTGCCGGATGTTTTCTACAATACATGTGGCCTCCTTCGCTGGGTTCTTAGGTGCAGAGTTTTGTGGGTCGCTTGCTTGCTTCAGGGGCTACGACACGCATCTTCGACTTCCTCCAAATATCTCCTCCGAGTACTATTGCGCCGCTTTACAGAGGTGAAGCCTCGCAGTGACCATCTCGCTCTCACCAGAACGCAGTGACGCTGCCATGGGGTCACTCGCCTCCCTCTGGCTGCGGTTCCGGGTGGCCGGCGACCCCTTTCTCACGAGCCCTGCTTTTTCCAGGCAGAGCACTGTGAGGCGTAACCTGTCCTTTACGGTGTACCGTGTGCCCCTTCCTCGTCGACGGCTCTGTGCCAGTCACCACGACCAGCGTGAGGTCATTGTCACTCGCCCCGAACACGTGCCCACGAGTGACTTCTCACGAGAGCCCCAGCCCTGCAGACTTGCCTGTGCTGGGCGTCATGTGTAAGACGTGTTCTGTGCCCGGCCCCTTCCGCCTAGCACGTTTTGAAGCCTGCCCGTGCCGCAGGGCCGCTGTGCCCGCCACGCTCTGTGCAGGGGACCCTCCGTCGGTGGGTGGACCACGCGCTTCCCCGTCCGTCAGTCGAGGGCCACTGGGCTGTCCTACACCGTCTTGGTGCTGTGACCACTGCTGCTATAGCATCCGAAGGCTCCCCCTTCCTAGGAGTGGCTGGCGGGGTATGTGGGCCCTTCGTCCTGCTGAGCCGCCGGCTGTGCCCTGCACCCCACACTGCGAGGGCCCTGACTCCTACACATCCTCACCAACGGGAGACGGAGACTTGGCCCTCTGCCGCAGCCCCGGGTAGCCACGCCCACGGCCCACACTGACAGGCTCTCGGGCAGAGTGGTGGCCCCGCCTGCCCAACGTGGCTGGGCCTCTTCATCTTTTTCAGTACAGCCACCTTGGTGGTACAGAGTAGCACATCACCACATGTGGTTTTCCTTTCTTTTTAAATAATTTGTTTATTTATTTATTTTGGAGAGGTTTTTGCTATAGGGCGTGTGTGCTCGCCAGACAAAGAGAGAGAGACAGAAAGCAAGAAATCACCCCCTGGGGGGATAGCCATGCCGCAATCCCTTCTCCATTCTCCTCTTGGGATCTTGGGCACGCACGCACACGCGCCCGGCGTGAGTTTAAGCCACCGGGTCTGGGACTCAAACTGTGGTCGACTACATGGGAGTCCAGTGACATAGCCATTACGCCAACTGCTGGTCCCTTTTTATTTACTTTTAATGTGACCAGAATCAGATAGAGAGAGGAAAGTAAGAAAGCAAGCATGGGACCATAGTTGGCCACGTGGGAGTTCGGGGCCTTCACTGCCTCGCCACCTGCTGGCTTTTTCTTCTGTGAGTTTCTTTCTTTCTTCTGTGTGCAAGAGAAAAGAGAGAGAGAGAGAGAGAAGCACCTGCGACAGGGTCTTCGTGCTGGAATAGCCCGTCGGGCTGGATCGTGGGCATGCACGTGCACCTGGCCTGTGCTAGACATGGGGAAAGATCCCACACCCCTCCATGTGGGCCCAGCACCACAGAGCGCTGTGTCAGGCTTCACTGTGGCTCTCACTGGAGCTCCCTGTTGACTGGTGACGTCCTGCATCTTTTCATCACTCATTAGCCATTTGGAGAAATGCCTGTTCGAGTCCCTTTGCCCATTTTTTTTTTTTTGAGAGATTTTTGCTATAGGGTGCGTGCGCTCGCCAGACAGACAGAGACAGAGAGATAGAAAGCGAGAAATCCCCCCCCCCCGAGGGGGGATGGCCACGCCACAATCCCTTCTCCTCCATTCTCCTCTTCGGGATCTTGGGCACGCACGCACACGGGCCTGGTGTGAGTTTAAGCCACCGGGTCCAGGACGCGAACCGCGGTCGACTACATGAGAGTCCA
>NW_006201951.1:232914-238735 GCF_000334495.1 Tupaia belangeri chinensis
CGGGCGGAGTGGTGGCCCCGCCTGCCCAACGTGGCTGGGCCTCTTCATCTTTTTCAGTACAGCCACCTTGGTGGTACAGAGTAGCACATCACCACATGTGGTTTTCCTTTCTTTTTAAATAATTTGTTTATTTATTTATTTTGGAGAGGTTTTTGCTATAGGGCGTGTGTGCTCGCCAGACAAAGAGAGAGAGACAGAAAGCAAGAAATCACCCCCTGGGGGGATAGCCATGCCGCAATCCCTTCTCCATTCTCCTCTTGGGATCTTGGGCACGCACGCACACGCGCCCGGCGTGAGTTTAAGCCACCGGGTCTGGGACTCAAACTGTGGTCGACTACATGGGAGTCCAGTGACATAGCCATTACGCCAACTGCTGGTCCCTTTTTATTTACTTTTAATGTGACCAGAATCAGATAGAGAGAGGAAAGTAAGAAAGCAAGCATGGGACCATAGTTGGCCACGTGGGAGTTCGGGGCCTTCACTGCCTCGCCACCTGCTGGCTTTTTCTTCTGTGAGTTTCTTTCTTTCTTCTGTGTGCAAGAGAAAAGAGAGAGAGAGAGAGAGAAGCACCTGCGACAGGGTCTTCGTGCTGGAATAGCCCGTCGGGCTGGATCGTGGGCATGCACGTGCACCTGGCCTGTGCTAGACATGGGGAAAGATCCCACACCCCTCCATGTGGGCCCAGCACCACAGAGCGCTGTGTCAGGCTTCACTGTGGCTCTCACTGGAGCTCCCTGTTGACTGGTGACGTCCTGCATCTTTTCATCACTCATTAGCCATTTGGAGAAATGCCTGTTCGAGTCCCTTTGCCCATTTTTTTTTTTTTGAGAGATTTTTGCTATAGGGTGCGTGCGCTCGCCAGACAGACAGAGACAGAGAGATAGAAAGCGAGAAATCACCCCCCCCCGAGGGGGGATGGCCACGCCACAATCCCTTCTCCTCCATTCTCCTCTTCGGGATCTTGGGCACGCACGCACACGGGCCTGGTGTGAGTTTAAGCCACCGGGTCCAGGACGCGAACCGCGGTCGACTACATGAGAGTCCAGCGACATAGCCATTGCGCCAACCACTGGTCCCCCCCTTTGCCCATTTTAAAATTGGGTTTTCTTCTTACTGGGTCATAAGAGTTCGTTATATAAACCAGGTACAGGTCTCTTATCAGATATATGATTTGCAATTATTTTCCCTCAATCTATAGGTTATCTTTAAACTTTTTTTAAAAAATTTTCAGGTTTTTGCCATAGGGTCTGTGCACTTACCAGAGAGAGGCAGAGAGAGAGAGAGACAGTGAGAGGGAAAATGAGAGATCACCCCCTGGGGGAGGGCCACACTGCAACTTCTTCTCTAGAAATTCTGGGCATGCACACACATGCACCCAGCGTGAACTTCAAGCCACCAGGTCTGGGGCTCGAACCGTGGCCGGCCGTGTGGGAGTCCAGCACTTCACCACGGCACCTGTCAGCCCCGTCTTTTCACTCTCGATGGTGCTTCCTGACGCACAAAGGATTTTAATTTCCATAAAGTCCAATGTACCTGTTTTTTCTTTTGTTGCTAGCACTTTAAGGAAACCATTACCTAGTCCACGCTGGCACGCTGGTCTGCTGAGCGTCCATGGTGCAGCGCCTGCTGCTCAGGGCTTTCGCCCATTGAGTTCATCTTTGTACGAGAGGCCCTCAAAAAGTTTGTGGAAAAGGAATTGAAGTGTGAGTTTATTTAGGTGCAAAAACATTTTAAATCCATGAATAGTATTTTCCTAATACGCATTTTCTGTAAAGCTTTTTAAGAGAGATTTCTGCGTAATCCAATTTAATATAAAGAAGATTATGATGATAATAAAAATAAAAAAGAGAGAGAGATTGCTGCTTATAGGGTGCATGCACTCGCCAAAGAGACAGAGAGAGAAAGAGAGAAATAACTCCCCAAGGCACATGACCACACACAGCATCTTGTCCCCCATTCTTCTCTTGGGATTTTGACCACAAGCAAACGCACTTTGTGTGAGTTTTAAGCCACCAGGTCCAGGACTCGAACTGTGGTTGACTACATGGGAGTCCAGCAACATAACCATTACGCCATCTGCTGGTCTCGTCTATAAACTTTTCTTCTTTTTTTAAAAGAATTTTTCTATTTAACTTATTTCCTTATTTATTTTAACTTGACCTGATTGAGACAGAGTGAGAGAGAGAGGGAGGGAAAGTGAGAAAGTGAGCTGCCCGGTCTAGGACTTGAACCATAGTCAGCCATGTGGGAATCCAGTGCCCTTAACCACCATGCCACCCGCCAGCCCCTTCTATAAACTTTTTAAAGACCTTCTCATATGATTAATTTTTTCCAGAGCCACCGTCCTGTGTGTTTTTCTAACTTTTGTAACACTATTGTCCTTTTCCAGTCTGCCCTCCTGGCGGGACTGCCACAGGATGCAGAGTTTTGTAAAAATCCTTATGGGAAAGACCATCACCCTTGAGGTTGAACCACGGGATATGATAGAAAATGTAAAAGCCAGGGAACCAGCAGTTAGCGTAATGGCTATGTCGCTGGACTACCATGTAGTCGACCGCGGTTCGCATCCCGGACCCGGTAGCTTAAAACTCACGCCGGGCGCGTGTGCGTGCGTGCCCAAGATCCCAAGAGAATGGAGGAGAAGGGATTGCAGCGTGGCCATCCCCCCTGGGGGGATGATTTCTCGCTTTTTGTCTCTCTGTCTCTGTCTGTCTGGCGAGTGCATGCGCCCTATAACAAAAAAAAATAAAAAAAGGAAAAGAAAATGTAAAAGCCAAAACCCAGGATCAGGACTGCCTCCTGACCGGCAGGGACAGCAGCTGGAAGACGGGCGGACGCGGGCTCTTGGTCTCCCGCTGGGACTCTGTGGGAATGCCAGGAAGAGAGCAAAGTCTCACCCACTCCCAGGGAGAGTAAGCGTAAGAGGAGGGCTAAGCTGGCCATCCTGAAACACTACGAGGTGGATGGAGATGACCAAATGAGTCGCCTTCGTCGGGAGCGCCCTTCAGATGAGTGAGGTGCCAGAGCCTTCACGGCCCGCCATTCTGACAGGCATCATTGTGGCAAATGTTGTCCGACTGTCTCAGCAAACTAGAAGACAAATAATTGCGTATGAGTTAATACAATAAATAAACCTAAACCCAAAAATACAATTATTATTGTGCCAGCAGGTGCTGTAGTAGCTGGGGCACTGGACTCCCACCTGGTTGACTGCAGCTCAAATCCCAGACCTGGCAGTTTGCTTTCCCTCTCTCTCTCTCTGTGCCTCACTCTGGTCAAATTAAATAATTAATAATAATAAATAAAAATTTAAAAACCACTAGTATTACTGTGATAGCACACGCATGTGTGTAAGAAAACGTGAGGAAGAGAAGCAGCCTCAGCAGTCTGGTTGTGCCGCGATCCCTCCTCCAGCTTGTCAAGATCTGGGTCTGCACACACACCTCTAGCAGGCCCAAGGGCAAGTGGATTGAGGATCCCAACCTGCAGTCGGCCACATGGCTTCCAGGACCGTGATTTGGTTAGTCTCCCACCGCACTGCAGAGGCTGGGCCACCACGCCGTTTCCACAGCAGCTGTGCTGTTTCACATTTCCACCAACAGTGTGAAAGGGTTCCGGTTTTTATTTATCCTTGTCAATATGGCTATTTTCTCGGTTTTGCTAGCCCCTACCCTAGTAGACATGAGGTAGCATTCCAATGTAGTTCTGATTGGCTTTTCCTTAATGATTAGTGAGACTAAACATCTTTTCCTGTGTTTGTCGGATAGTTCAATTTTTGGAAATTATTTATTTAATTCCATTTGTTATTATTTGTCAATTTGACCAGAGAGAGACAGAGAGAGAGAAAGGAAAGTGAGAAAGCAGGCCGTCAGGTCCAGGACTTGAACTGTGGTTGGACATGTGAAAATCCAGCACCTTTAACCACCACGCCACCTGCTGGCCCCAGTTTTTAAAAGTCTGAAGTCTATATATTTTATTCATGATAGATAGTGCATGTGTGTGCATGAGAAAAAGAGAGAGAAAGAGAGAAGCACCCTTGATGGTCTTGTAAGGTCAGGGCCACCTTTCCCACACTCTGGCTTCTCAGGACCTTGGGTGTACACGGATGTGCCCAGTGGTCCAGCCAACCACAGAGTCTGACTGTAGCCAGCCACGTGGTCTCCAGTACTGCAGTGCAGTTTGGTACCAACTGTATTACCAGGCTGGATGCGGCGGAGCTGCCTGATTTTTAAGCTGTGTGCCAACACCATTCAATGGGGAAAATGGTGCTGAAACAACTGGTATCACATGACCCCTACCTCACACCATACACAGAGGGACTTCAGAAAGTTTGTGGAAAATGGAATTAAAATTTGAGTTTCTTTTGGTGCAAAAAACTTTGGGGCAGCTAGGTAGCATGGGTTAAGGTGGCTGGATCCAACAGGCTGACTTCGTGGTTCAAGTCCCAGACCCAACAGCGGAGCATGTGTGAGCACATGCCCAAAGCTCAAGAGGAGAAAGGAGGAGAAGGAATTGTGGAGTGGTCATTCCTCTGGGGGAGTGATTTCTCACTTTCTTTCTCTCTCTTTCTCACTAGCACATGTGCTCTATAGCAAAAGCAAACCAACAAACCTAAAAATACATGTTACTCAACGATGCCAGAGATGACAAGGCACATGCCGCCTGACTCTGGTAAGAGGAGGTCCCAGAGCAGGCCGGCCAGTCTGGCGCTCCTGGGCTTGGGGAGCCATGGGGTGAGGGTGTTCCCCGTATCTTGACTGTGGTGCTGTTACCTGGGCACACGTTTGTCAAAACACTTAACATGGTGCCTTTTACAATACGTAGTCTATTTGTTAGGTTAAAATAAATCCTGTTGGGCTTTCTCATAGGACTTTACACAGCAATTCTGTAATTCATATTAAAAAAAGGAGTATGTAGAAGAGCCAAAAAGTCAAATAACCAGCTTTAAGCAGTGAAGGTGGTGCAGAGCGATTCTGGAGCACGTGGGAGGGCAGGCTCGGGTAGCAGCCCGAGCACTCTGGGTGCCCACGTGTGCCCACGTCCCGGGCTACCTAGGTGTGTGGGCGAGAACCTGTCGAGGGTCCCTCTCTCGCTCTCCCCCTTCCTCTCTCATGAGATAGATAAGCTCCAAAAGAACCCACAGTGGTAAAGAAGGTGTGAGCCTGACGGAGACCGAGACCGTGGACCAGGACAGCTCACGAGCCCCACAGACCCACGCCAAGGGATGCTTTACGGCGGAGGAACCGCCACGCTTCGCCGCAGAAGGCACCAAGTCAGCAGCGGCTGTGAGGACAGGCCCACGTTGGCCTGCCTTCACCCCCGGCTCAGCCTTACTTTCAAACATGTTTCAGGTGGGCCAGACACCGGAGCCTAAAACGTCTGTGCTTTAGAGGAAGACAGGAAATTGGCCTGGCAGATGGTGTAATGGTTATGCTGCCGGACTTCCACAGGGATACCTGCGGGCTGAGGCCCAGACCTGGAGGCTGGAACATCACCTGGGCACATGTGCATGTGTGCCTAAAATTGCGAGAGTAGAGTGGAAGGGGACTGCAGCGTGGCCATCCCCCGGGGAGTGATTCCCGTTTTCCGTCTCTCTCTCCGGCGAGCACTCGTGTCCAGTACCAAAAAATCTCTAAGAAGAGAAAAAAAGGAGAGGACAGGAGAACACCTCCCAAGGCTGAGGAGGAAAAACCCCTTGTATTGAGAGAGTCTAATCAGAGGTGGGGAGAAAAGAAATGACGGGGCCAGGACAGGCTAGGAGACCACCGCTCACGACACGAGGGAGCCTGGAGCTGCGCGCCGGCCACGACTCCCGCCACCG
>NW_006201951.1:239162-240587 GCF_000334495.1 Tupaia belangeri chinensis
GCCTCGACACCAACACACACACACACACACACACATAGACCCCCACGAGAACCTACACACACACACACAACCTCCACGAGAACCTACACACACACAGACCTCCACGAGAAGGCCCGCAGACGCCTCACTGGTAATGCCCTGATACCCAGGTCACGTCCGGGAAGCCTGCCCAGCTGCACGTTCTGGCTGGACGCCCGCACTGTCCACCTGAGGACAGGCTCCAGATGGCGGTGCTGTTCAGACTGAGGCAGAGCAGCCCTCAGTCACTGGGCCGCTGTGGCCGGGTGGAAGCAGTGGTTCGGGTCTCAGCACTGGAGGCTTGCGGGCGCTGTACATACCTGAAATCCCGACAAGGAGTGGCGATGCTCTGTGGCGTGACCACCCGTGGGCTGCTTCCTCCCTTTCCCTCTCCCTTTCCGTCTCCCTCTGCTGAGCTCATGAGTGCCCTGGCAAATAAAAAAAAAAAAAAAATGGAGGCTCAGCCACAGTCCTGGTGGCTCACGTGGCTGGATCCCACGTGGCCAACTGTGCAGTTGGGTCCTGGCCTCAGAGGCTTGAGTGCATGCCAAAGATCCTGAATGGAGAAGGCACTGCAGCGTGGCCATCCCCCATCCCCCGGAGGTGCTTTCTACCGCCCAACAAGTGCACACGCGCTCTAGCAAAATTAATGGTGAAAGAACTAAGAACACGGATGCCTTTGGGGCCAGGCAGGAGGAATCAGAGCAGCCCCCGGGTGTGGCCGAGCCCTGTCAGTCTGGGTGCACACTGGTTGTCTTGCTGTGCACTTAACCCTCCATGGAAGTAACAGACTTGCACCCTCATTGCACACCATGCGCCAGATACCCGGAGTCAAGAGCTGAACTCCCCAATGACATTTAGAGCCAGCCCTGGGGGCACGTCCATCATTGGGAACAGAGGTCTTTCCAGAACAAACAGAAGCCCCAGATCTGCCACACGTGAGTGTGAGTCTGAGGCAGGCACAAACCTGTAAGGAGCAGACTCCCAGCTGCGAAGAGGGCCGTGAGCAGCCGGCAGGGTCCCACAGGGCGGCCAAGCTGCACGTGGAGACTTTCGAGGCCAGCCATGATCAGAGTGGAAGTTCCTCTCCCTCCAGGCGAGTAGACAGGGTAGCGTGTGGTGCGCTGTGAGGCTGTGCGAGGCGCCCTGCTGTCTGGAGGGCCAGTGTGCAGCTCCCACCGAGGTTCGGGCGACAGCTCCGGAAGGTGGCAGCGGCCCTCTGACCCTCCCACAGAGGGTGGCACGATGTGAAAGGTGCCCAGGCTCTTTGGTCCGGCGTTGTCTCGACTGGCGCAGTTAGAAACACTATCGGAGTGAACCGGGCGGGCCTCCGCCGGCGCGGGCCTGCCAGTGCACTGCAGGAGCAGCAGGGATCGGCGCCTGGCGGGGTGCCCGCTATCCGCCGCC
>NW_006201951.1:240639-243289 GCF_000334495.1 Tupaia belangeri chinensis
GCAGCTGGGGGAGAAGGCCACCAGGACACGGGGACGTGGAGACTCCAGGACCCTTTCCAACCCTTCCCGGGAGGGGCACTACCTCGTGGGGCCCGACTCACACTCCTGGGAACATGAGAAGCCATGCCCGGCCAAGCCCCACCCAAGCTGGGGGCCAGGCCACTGCAGGCCGAGGGGTCCCAAGTCTGCACCGAGCGTGCTGGGGCCTGGACCTATGTGTGCTGCACCGTAGGTGTGGGGAGGGCACCCACGCACCTGGGGACCTCGCTGCTGCCTCTCACTGGGCCCAGCCACACCAGTTCTGCGTGGAAGGACACACCACAGCTTGACCCCCACTGTTTCCGCGAGAGCGGATGAGACAGTCCGGGGCTGGCTCTCCCCGCTGGCCCACACTGCCCTGATCTGAGCAGAGGTCCTCAACTAACCAGACCCCCATCAGACTGGCCTGGGGCAGACGAGCTGCCTGCCCATCTGAGCAGCGGGGCAGGGCCAGGCCAGACAGCAGCAACAGGCAGGTTCTGGGGCTTCACTGCCTGGGGGCCACCCGGGACCCTGAGCCTTGTCACTGGGCTGGAGCCAAATTCCACAAACCGTCTGCACCCTAGTTCCCAGGGTACAGGATGGGAAAGTGACCAGGGTGCACCTGCCAGCTGCAGGACGGCCACCTCCCTCTCTGCTGCTGGGCCCCACGTTTAAACCTTTCTGCACCTGGGAGGGGCTCAGAAGCTTGGAGGGCGTGGGCGCAAACCGAGGGCCCAGGCCCAGTGTTCCTAGTACCCCCAGGGCCACTGCAGCCGGAGTAGCCAGCCGCATCTGTCCTGGGCCCCCCTGCTTAGTCCCTATGCAGTCACCAAGTGTCCATGGCTCTGGGCCTCAGGTCACAGCAGGACATCGCAAGGGCCCCTTCCTGGGGTAGGTGCTGGTCGGGCAGAGTGGAGATGGCAGAGTCCTGGCCTGCCAGGAGGGCTCCAGCCCCACCCTCTCTACACGCCACCCTCCCCGGGGCCACGGAGTGGGCTCTGGGCACCCGGACTCACCTGGTGCTGCCCTGCTGGCCTCCAGAACGACACCCAGCCCCAGCACATGGCACCAGACAGAAGTATGCACACTCAGGCACACACATGCACACACAGACGCACACAGATGCACTTTATGTAGGCTTGCACAGACGTGCACATGCACACATTTACACACACGCAGGTTCATACAGACTCAGATGCACGCATGCACACACTCAGGCACACACATCCACAAATGCACACATGGACACACTTTACATAGGCTTACACAGACGTGCATGTGCACACATTCATACACACATGCAGGTTCATATAGACTCAGACACACACATGCATGTGCACACATGCACACACTCAGGCACACACAGGTGCACCCTTAGGCAGAGACTCCCCTGGCACTTTCCTGGAGAGGCGTCTCACCAGAGCAGCTCGAGGGCGACTTCACCTGGTGGGGCTGGCCTGGCAGGGCCCGCGTGTGCCCCTCAGCACGCCGCCCTCCCAGGAGGCACAGGCCCTTACAGAGACCGCTGGACACGGCACCATAATAAAAAATTCGTTTAAAGTACTTTTTTTTTTTTATTGATTTCATTGAAAACAGAACAAGAAATGCTCTGAGCCAAAAGACTGCTCTTAACCGTCAAAAACATTTTAACAGAAAATAAACGTGAATGCATTATGAATGTTTTAGAGGCGCACAAAAAAAACCCCACTGTTACTGCACTAGTTACAGTATTTAAAAAGGTATATGCCAAAAAGGGTGTGACCTGCCGGCCACCACACAGAAGGTGACGGTGTTTATGCACGCTACAAGACTAACATCTTAAAAAGCCCCTCCTGCGTTTCCTAGCCCAGTCTTCTCTGTACAGCTGACAGTTTACCCCCGGGAGAGCAGAGACCGCACTGGGGTCAGCACCGTTGTCCGAGTTTTGTGTTTATTGTTCGTCTAATGTTCAGTAATGGTAGAAAATAAATCAGTTTATCCGTCATCAGAGCACGTGGCTTAGAGACCACAAAAGGCGCCAGCGTCCACGCGCCTGGCGGGGCTGGTGCAGGGTCTGCCACGCCCTCAGGCCGCTTCCTGCAGAGCGCCTGCCCGTCAGAGGCTGCTACAGGACAGAGACAGGAGTTCTTTAAAAAGCAAACCCACGTTTTTTCCAAAGTTAGTGGCAGGGCCGGCCCCTAACCCCTCCAAGCCCGTGATGGGAGACGGCGCCCTCTGGCTTGCGGGGGAAGAGTCTGGGCCAGACAGGAGAGCAGACCGGCCCAGCAGTGGAGACCTCCGTGATCAGAGGGAGAAACGAGGGACTTCGCACCGCCACCACCAGCAGGAGCTCACGGGGTCTGCCGACGTGGAGTCCCAGAGTCCTCCATGGGGCGTGTGGCCCAGAGCGTCTGCTCCAGCCTGAGCACCAGGCCCGGGGGAGGCCTCAGGTCAAGGGACCTCACTGGGAGGTGTGCACGCCCGCCTGCAGGCCGCCAAGCTGGGGCTCCCAGCCTCGGCCCGGCCCGGGCAGGACCTCCCAGACTCCACGTGCAGAGCCCGGCCTCTCCTACCAGCACACATCAGTGTCTGCTCCGACGGCCCGGCAGCTGCGCTCATAGTGGGTCGGCGGGCGGCCCCGGGGCTGGGG
>NW_006201951.1:243326-246678 GCF_000334495.1 Tupaia belangeri chinensis
GGGGGCGGAGCTCGGGGCCCGCCAGTGGGGGGACCCGCAGCGGCAGCCGAAGAGCCTGCCTTTGATGTCCCAGAAGCGCTCCCCGTAGTCGAACCTGGGGAGCAGAGACGGAGTCGGACCCCAGGCCCTCCCTGGCCAGACCCTGGGCCAGGGTCAAGCTCCCCCAACCCCGCGCCTAGCCAGAGCACAGGGAGCCGCCAGGCGGCAGGGCACCTGGCCGGGCGTACGTACCCCAGCTGCTCCCCAGCTGCGATCAGGCGGGTGCTGAAGAACGCGACCCTGGGGAAGCGCAGGTCCTGGTGGGACATGAAGACGCGCACGGGCACCAGGTTGGGCTCACAGTGGTGGTTGATGAAGCGGCTGACGTTCCCGTAGAAGCGGGCGTCGATGCAGTACACCTCTCCATCCTAAAGGGCGAGAAAGCGAGTCCTGAGGGCTGGGCGTGGGCACCAGCTCACGGGCCGTGTCCAGCAGCCTGGGGTGTGCTGGTCTCCTCGACCACCCCCGGCCGCCACAGCCTGCCCTTCCCGAGGCGCCGCAGGTCAGAGGGTTCCGGACCATCCCACCCTGGCCTGGGGTGGTGGCACAGCGTCCAGGAAGGGCAGGAGGCCAGGGCCCAAGAGCGAAGGACAGGCAGAGGGGGCAGTGCTGTGCCTAGGGCACCACCCTGGGAGGACGCCGGCAGGCAGGTCAAAGAGCGGGCCTCCGGAGATGGGGTGCACCTTTCGCTCAGGCCCAGGCTAATCCTCCCTGAACTGGAGAAGCAGGAGGTGGCCCTCCCAAGCTGCAGCCACCCGTGACAGGCCGAATCCACGTCTTAGAGAAGTCCCTCGACCTCTGTCCTATAGAGGACCTCAGGGTGGAGAGCCCCTAGGGATGCCCGGCTTGCCAAGGAGCGTGAAGAGGCAACTTTCTTTGCATGTTGAATGTGGGAAGCGGCTGCCGGCCTAGGCAGGGAGGAGGGCTGGCAAATATGGGCTCCCTGGCCAGTGGCCAGCAGGAGACCGGAACACGTGCTGCGCGACGCATGGACAGTGAGGCCTGCGCGAGCCTCCAGGCCCTGACAACAGAGTGGCCAGTGGCCTCGTCTGAGGCTGCTGAGGTGTGGTATCACTTGTTACCCAGCAGTGGAGACAGATACAGTCTAGAGTGAAAGGCAGGTGACTGGCAAGAGGCCCACGGCGAGGTTCTAGCTGTGTCCCACAGGAAGAGCCACGTGTGATGCAAAGAAGGGCCGTGTGTCCCGCAGGAAGGGCCGCGTGTCCCGCAGGAAGGGCTGCATGTGTCCCGCAGGAAGGGCCGTGTGTGTCCCGCAGGAAGGGCCTCATGCCCCTCAGGAATGGCCTGGGTCTGGCTGCCCGTCCTCTGCTTGCCTTCCCCACGCATCTGCAGGCACTGCTACATGCCCCTGGCGTATGGCCTCGCTGGAGGAAGCGTACCCTCCTTCCAGAGAGAGAACAGCAGCTTTAATGAGAGGGGCAGAGAGCGAGGGGAGTGCAGCCGTGAGAGGGAGAAGCCGCTGCAGACAGAGCACGGACAGTGGGGACAGGCTCCAGCCGCAGAGGGTGGCCAGCAGTTGAGGAAGGGTGGGGCGCCCAGCTCTGCCGCACAGCAGGGAGGCTCTAGGTGGGACAGCAGAGCCTCCAGCCTGGCGCATGGTGCGGCACCCCCTCTGGCACCCCCTCCGTTCATGGGGCAGGCGGTTCCCCACCAGGGGAGGCCACGCCCACAAGGCCACAACCCACAGCCACAGCCTGAGGGGAGGCAGTGGCAGCAGCCTTGTGGCACTTCTTGCAGGGACCCTGGGCTGGCACTGCCAGAACTGCCCTGCACTGACGGTCCCAGCGGGGAAGGCCCGCTACCCCCTCTAGCCTGCAGCTCTCCTGGAGTCCGGCCTTCGGCCGCCCGCAGCACAAGATCCCCGCACTGACAGCAAGAGGCTGCCCCTGGAGAGGGCCTCCCTCCCACTCTGAGCTCCACCCAGTGCCACGCGGGAAGACACAGCCTTGGTGCCTCGTAGGATGACGGCACCAAACCCCAGAGGGCTGACCCCACTCGGCTTCCCGACTCACTGCGGGCAGGAGACGCCATGGGGTGAGGACCTGGCTGCTACAGCGGTCACACTGCAGTCACCCCAGCCACAGCCCGGAGTGCGGCCCTTGGGGCCAGGACGGGCCACTCAGTCCTCCCACTGCTCCTGGAAGACGAGGCACAGTGGCCCTGTGTCCCCTGGGCACGCAGTCCTTGCAGCAGCTCACGCTTGTCTCACCCACAGGTGCAGATGCCACTGGGCCCTGGTTCCCCCGAGACCTGAGGCAAACGAGCAAGGAGGGCCCGCCAGGAGCAGAGACGGGGGTGGGGGGAGCTTCAGGCCAGAGGGCGCGTGCTCGTGTGTGAACAGGACGCAGCCCCTCGGCCTCCTCCGCCCATCGGCCCGGGCACAGGTGCGTGTGCTCAGTGTGCTTCCCAAGTCAGCAGGCGGGACTCAAACTCCAGCCTCCGTGTGTCACAGGCCAACCTCCCACAGGAGGTTGAACAGAACTACGGAGGGAGACACGGCGTGAGCAGGGACAGCAGGAGGGACAGCGGGGACACGGCGTGTGCGGGCTGGGCTGGGAGTGGTGTGTGCAGGCTTGAGCAGAGGGCTGCTGGGCGCCTGGCAGAGGTGACTGCAGCGACTGTCCCGGCCTGGGAGGGACGTGGCAGTGGGCACCACCAGGAGAGGTATCAGGTCGCTGGTTATGGGCCTGAGCAGGGCACATGCATGGCTGTTCATGTCCTAGGACAGACCAGAAGCACCACGCCTGGCCCCACATGGAGATGTGACCACGGCGTGGAGCATGGTATAGAACATTGGCCCAGACCTGCTGACCTGGCAGGGCCTGGGATGCTCAGGTCTCTGGACAGAAGGGGGCAACACCGGGCTGCAGAAGACGGGAGGTCACGTGTGTCCCCAAGTAGGTGAAGGTGGGGCCTAGCTCCAGATGAAGCTGTGACGCCATATCAGGAACAGGTGTAAAGGCCCCAAGCACACAAGGCACCCCAGTGTGTGGGGCAGGTAGCAATCGTAAGCGAGTCACCCCGCCAGAGACCGAGCTCCCGCATGGGACGGGCGGGGCGCCACAGCTCAGCACACAGGGCCCGGAGGGAGGTTACAGTGTCCCTGGAGACACACCCCGAGGGCCATGGGACCATGTTGCCAGTGCAGACTCAGGGTGGGAAAAACCAGGTAGAAGCCCACCCTGAGCTCCTCTCCCGGCCTGGCACCTTCCTGTCCAAAGGTGGCCGGAGAGGTGGGTCAGGGCGCCTGGTGACGTGGAGAGCAGGCCAGTCAGGTCGTGGAGGTTCAGCA
>NW_006201951.1:246709-248140 GCF_000334495.1 Tupaia belangeri chinensis
GGCCCCACACGGAGGACTTGGTGCACTGCACCAAGCACTGCAGGCATCTGTGTGCCCAAATCCTCAGAGGAAAAGGAAGGAGAAGGGATCGCAGAGTGGCCATTCTCCCTGTGGGATGCTTTCTCACTTTCTCTGTCTCCAGCGAATAGCAATTTCTTTCTTTTTTTAGAGATTTTTTTTTTTTTTTGCTATAGGGTGAGTGTGCTCACCAGAAAGACGAGAGAGAGAGAGACAGAGAGAGAGACAGAGAGATAGCAAGTGAGAAATCACCCCCCCAGGGGAGATGGCCACACCGCAATCCCTTCTCTTCTGTTCTCCTCTTGGGATCTTGGGCACGCACACGCGCCTGGCTTGAGTTTAAGCCACCGGGTCCGGGACTTGAACCACAGTTGACTACATGGGAGTTCAGCGACATAGCCATTACACTAACTGCTGGTCCCACGAATAGTAAATTTTAGAAAAGGAAAGGCTTGCCTGGAACTGCAGACTCACAGGGTGGTCGGGTGGGAGTGCAGGATGGGAGGGGAGGGCCCCGAGGGGTGATCAGGAGGCAGGCTGGTGTTTTCAGCATGGCTGGGGGCTGGGCCAAGGCCTGGGGCCACCTCACCAAGCAGGTCACCGGGTCACCGCCCATGGCCCAAATGTTTGCATCCTGTCAAATTCCAACACTGGCAGCCCAACCCACAAGGCAACAGTGATCGAAGTGGGGGCTTCGGGAGTGATGAGGTCCCGGCCAGAGCCCTCACAGGGACCAGCGCCCCTTCCACAGCGCAGGGCCAAGGCAGATGCGCTCACTGCACCTGTCAGCAACCCCACGCTGGGAGGAACCCGTGTTCCAGCTGCCTGCCCAAGAGCTTGGCCATGGCAGCCTGAGTGCTCTACGGCTGCCTCCCAGGGTCCAGGGTCACCTGGGGGCAAGGGTCAGCTGGTGAGAGGCCTGCTCCTGCGAGTGGACTGCGGTGACCCGACACACTTGGTCCAACAGACTTGCAAGTCTGGTGTCTGGCACAAACAAAACCGACGAGGGCACAGGGACACAAGCCAGATGGACACGCAAGGACAGATCACGGCGCCGGACAGAGGGTAGGGCCTCGGCAAGGGCGGAACCGTGGGAACACAGACCCAGGCAGGCTACACAGCAGTCACATGCCGGGCAGAGACACCCACACGCAGTCGAGGGCCTCAGCCTGACAGGGTGAGGAGGGGTGGCAGGCCCATTGGACAGAGTGAGGAAAGCCCCACAAGGTGTAACACCTGCTCCTGAAGCTCTGGGGCAGGGAGGGAGCGTGGCTCCTGGAGAAAAGGCTTTTCAAGCCACGCGGCAGCATCCCAGCACACAGCGGGCTTGGACGGGCCCGGCCAGGCAGAGCGCAAGTCGGCCCCTTGGTGGACACGCATCACGAACACAACGTCGGAGAACCCGCCAGCCGT
>NW_006201951.1:248188-249822 GCF_000334495.1 Tupaia belangeri chinensis
TCAGCAGGTCACGGGCGAGGGCACCCATGAAGACACCGAGCCACAGTTCAGTGTAGCCGCGGCACTCCCACGAGGTCAGATGGGCCCAACCGCTGCTGCTCCTGCTTCCCCCACCATGCCATCCCGCAGTGGGCTGCACACACCCCACCAAAGCCCCACAGCAAAGTTCACGGCTCTGCTCGATGGTCCCCATCTGAAAACAGCTGGCATGACCATCGTGTGGGGAGGTGACAAGCAAGGAGACCCCACCTTGGGACATGCCCCTCGGCAGGGGCCACGGGCGCTGTGCTGGGAGAGGGCAGGCCCGAGGCCCTGGCAGAGAGCACAGTTGGTGGCCGTTGGTGGTCGCTGTGCAGAGCCCGGGGGCGTCTTACCGCCCTTCCTCCCAGCATGCCCTGCTTCTCAGTCAGGAGCCAGGCCTGGCGCAGACCCAAGCTCCTCCTGCCAGCCTTCAGGAGTAACTGCAGGACCGGACTCTGACAGCTCCCTGGACATTCGCAAAGCCTGGGGCTGGGCCAGCAGGCTCACTCCCGCCCCACAGCCTGAAAACACCAGGTACACGCGCCCCAAGGAACGGGAGGGGCTGTGGTGGGACATGCCCTCCAGGAGGGGTGTCCTCCCCTGCGCGGTCTCCCTCTGGCAATTCAATGAATAAATGCAGAGTAAAGTCAGTGTCGGAACCTGCTCGTTGCTGGTGAGAATGTAAGATGGCGCCATCACTCAGGAAAACAGCTCGACAATTTCTAAGCTAAACCCTCTTACCTCATGACCCCGGAAGCCTCGTTCCTGTTGACCCAAGACGCGTGAAACTCATGCCCACGTTAACGGGCTGTGGGGTCACAGCTGTTGGCCCCAGCAGCAGGGGCCCGTCTGCAGGCGAGTGGGCACAGCCAGATGGCCACCAGCAGGGACGTGACCAGACTGGGCTCGTTCACCGGGCTCGACCGCAGGCAATGCCAACGGGGGCGGCTGGTGACACGCGGGGTTCAGGGCTGCAAACGTCCCGGATCTTGATTGTGGGGTGATTACACAGAACACACTTCACAGCTAAGAACACACTTCACAGCTAAGACCACACATAAGTTTTTTTGAGAGAGATTTTTGCAATAGGGCATGTGTGCTCACCGGGAAAAGAGAGAGAGACAAAAAGCAAGAGATCACACCCCAGGGGGATGGCCACGCCTCAATCCCTTCTCCATCCTCCTCTCAGGATTTTGGGCATGCACGCACACACGCACGCACACAGGAGTTTTAAGCTGCTGGGTCTAGGACTCGAACTGGGGTTGACTACGTGGGAGTTCAATGATGCAGCCGTTACGCCACCTGCCGGGCCCAAAAGTAGTTTCTCTTACTGTATATAAATTAGCCGTAGTAGAGTTGGTTTAAAACATAAAGATATCTGGGGCTGGCAGGCGACGTGGTTGTTAAGGGTGCTGGACTCCCACTCAGCCGACTGCAGATCGAGTTCCGGACCTTGTAGCTTACTTTCTCTCTCTCTCATTCTCACTCTGACCCTCTCTGGTCAAATTAAAATAAATAAAATTAAATAATTCTTTTTTTTTTTTTTTTGAGGTTTTTGCTATAGGGTGCGTGCGCTCACCAGAGAGACAGAGAGACAAAAAGCGAGAAATCCC
>NW_006201951.1:250232-261022 GCF_000334495.1 Tupaia belangeri chinensis
GTCCAGCAACATAGCCATTACGCTAACTGCTGGTCCCAATAAAATAATTCTTTAAAAAAAAAAAAAACAGAAGCTAAACAAGATTATTAAACACAGAAAGTCATGTGAATTACTGGTGTTAGCAAAAGAAGACTTCAGCGAGGGCACATCTGTCCGCTCCGCGACCAGCAGACACTGCGGCTGAAGACCCCGACTTGCCCTAGTCATGTTCACAGGTTCAGAGCGATCCCAGCTCAAGATGATTTCAAACCTTACAGACACTTGGGACCAGCATGTGGCTTAGTGTCTGGCCTCCCACACAGCCAACTGCGGTTTTGAGTCCCAGACCGAGGCTTCTGAAACTCATGCTGGAGCCGTGTGCGTGTGTGTACATGCCCGAAATTGCAAGAGGAAAATGGAGGAGAAGGAATCGAGGTGTGGCCATCTCCACTGGGGTTCTCACTTTCTCTCTCCTTGTCTCTTCAGCAAGCACACGCACCCTATAGCAAAAATCTCTCTATAAAAACAAACAAACAAAGAAACACAAAAAACCTTACAAAGACAGCAAGAAGATCTAAAGAGCTCAAAAGCGGGACTGTGTGAACCAGAGCAATGGCGGCAGTCGGCGACTGGGGACAGGTGTGCGTGAATGGCTAGGGCAGAAGCTACCCTTCTGTGCCGCTGTGACATGGCACTGCCACCGCACAGTAAAGGCTACGGGCCTAAGTGTGGGTCCGTATGAAGGAACAGCCGCTTTGGGAGATGCTTGGGTTCAAAAGCACTTAACTAGGACCTCACAGAAACCCGCCAAGCGTGTGGACGGAGACCGGCAGGTGAACCGCAGTGAAAGCACCGAAGGGCAGTGTAGCCCGCGGCACTGCAGCCGTGCAGAACCTGCCTCGCTCTGGGGCAGCACAGACCACCCGACAGCCACTGGCACTCTGAAGGCCCGCTGCTGAGCAGTGCCCTCCCCTCCAGCGTCACGCAGAGTGACAGCTACCCTGCAGCTAGAGATCAGGAAGTCGCACCTCCACACACGCTAGCTGTGACTGCAAGTTCGAGACGTGATCTAGGAAATCAGGTGCAGTAACGGACACCAGGCTAAGGGGATGGGCAATGAGGACTGAGGGCATCTCTTTGGGAACCAGGATCCTGGAGTAGACCAAGCCTAAACCTCTGCTCTCCCAGACGGCTGGGTGTCGTAGGTGGAGACGGGAGGGGCACACCCACCAGCATTTGTGCGCCACCCCTCCGGTGCCTTGGGACACTAGGAACAGAGCCTCCTCTGGCCTCTCGGCAGCCCCAGCCCACTGGGTGGCGAAGATCAACACTGTGGTCCCAAGGCCATGTTCTCGCACGAGGTGAGACCGCCTAGGGCAGGCCCCACCTGAGGACACCCCATGCCCTGGGCAGAATCAAAGTCGGCACCAAAAAGGTGGGACTCAGTGAGAGCCCGTGGGCACCGGCGGCACATGCAGGCGGGCCAGCATGTCGGCGGTAAGAGCACCCTTCTGGACAGAGCCGGCCAGGAGTCCCCGTCTCACCACTCGCATGAGCTCTCGAGGCCAAGGATACGCTACCTTGTTGTCGAGGTCGAAGAGGTAAGAATCTTCTTCTCGAACGTCAGCCTCGGAGTCGGAGATCAGTTCCCCCACGTATCTGCAGAGGGGACACAGCAGGCGTCACCCGAGACAAGCCTGCCATCTCTGTGGCCCTAAGTGACAGAGCCAGGGTTTAACCTGGAGGTTCCAGATGATGACGGTGGACAGAAACCTCTGCCTTAGCAGGACAGAGGCAGAGTCCACGATGACCCACGCTGGCATAAAGTAAGCACGCTGGATGACACCCTAACTGTGCTCCGTGGGAGAGCGCGTAACAGGCACCACCCGGATCGGCGGGGAGAGCCCCGACAAGGGTGTGAGCTGCCCCCACGGAGCTGCAGGGCCGCGGCTCCACGGCCTGGGCCTCTGTGCTCTCGGCCCCTCCCCAGAGGGCCTCTGGCAAAGCAGATGCACACGGGCACCGGCGCCAGAAACAGGCAGGTGGTTGGCAGACCTGGGTGACAGGGACTCACTCACTCGCAGACAAAAGTTCCCAGAGGAATGTCCTGTAGGGACCGCACGCCCCAGCCCATGTCCCGTGTCCGATAGAGCTGCAGCCTGGCCCTGAAAGACAGTGGGGGTGAGGCAGACACAGCCCCCAGCCACGCCCCCAGCCACCACAACCCCTCGAGTTGCGGCATTAAATGAAGCACACGAGAGAACGAGAGAACGGAGAGACGCTCACTTCGACTTGGAGGGGCTGCGCAGGGACAGCAGTCTGGAGGCTGCCTCGAAAGCCAGCTGCACTGGCCACGTGTGGACATGCCAGCCTGTGACGCAGCCACTGCCTCGCTGTGCCTCAGCCTCCTCATGGTGACACGGGGGCCATGGGCTTGCCCACAAGGCTCCATGAGGACAAAGGAACTCAAACTAGCAAGCCCTCCTGCCAGATGCCAGCCAGCAAAGGGAGAGCCCTCAGCCGCATCTGCCTGTCACGTCCGTCTATCCACAGAGGGTCTGCCATTCCCTGGGATTCCTGACACACACAGTCAGGAGCACGGCCTGGCACCAGCACTCCACCCTGCCCGGCACGGGGCACGGTCACCACTGTAAAGCACCAGGGTGCAGGGGCCAGCACACAGCGGACATGCGAGCACACAGTGCTGACTCCACAGAGCTCCGGGCTTTCCCTCTCAGGGGGCAGGTTCATGACCAGAACCTGGGGTGCAGGGCAGCCTGGCCCTGGGAGGCCTCTGAGCACCGGCTGAGCCTTCCTTGGTCGGAGCCTGAGCACCTTGGGGCAGGAGCCACACAGCTGCAGGGCTGGCACCACTGTGCAGCCAGTGGCTGGGCAAGCACAGAATGTGAGGATGCAGTCTGGGGCACAGCCAACAGGCACAGCCAGCCCATCGACAAAGCTGCACGTGGATCTGGCCAAGTGCTGCCCCGGCCTCAGAAGCACGGCCTCGGCCCTTCGCAGCACACCTGACACCGGCAGGCCAACACGCATGCATGCGCCCTGATGCCCTGCCCTAGCCCACGGGGCAGCTCCTAGCTACCTGCACCCCATGGCACGCCCTGGAGGCACAGCTCACCTGAGCCCGTTCTGCACGACGCGGTTGCGGCAGTTCCTCCAGCAGGCGCAGGCGTGGTTGCACTCAAAGATCAGGGGGGGCTCCGCCATGTTGAACTCCGGCAGGAGGCGGCCGTCCTGAGGGCACAAGTGTGTTGGGGCCCACCGACGCCGAGCACCCCCAGCACGGAGCTCAGGCGTGGCCTCTCACTGACACAGACGTCTGGTCCCTCTACAGTAGTGACTCGGCTGGGACACCTCACACGAGGTGCCCGCGCAGCCCAGGGACTCCCAGCCCCGACTGTGGCTATCGGCACTCCAGAGCCTGGCCCTCGGCCCTGTCCCCTCGGCACTTCCCTAGGAGGGACCCCGCCTCCGGCCGCCCACCTTCCCGGCCTGCCTGGGTAGCCCCCCTGCCTCATCCCGCTCACCCTCACACCCTGCAGCCCTCCCACCCGTTCCCACGTCTCTGGGCCAGAGCAGCGGCGTGGGGATCCCCTGGCGGGGCCACACTAACCTTGCCGTACCAGCAGCGCATGCTGAGCTGGCCGCACAGGCAGTTGCTGGAGGAGCAGTCGTCGACACACACGCAATACTATGGAGAGGCCGCACGGCGCCATCAGGGGAGGAGACGGGGCACTCCGTGTCCCTCCCTGTCGCTGTCACCGTGGACGCTCTAAGATACTCAGAGTCCGGGAGCAAGGGGTGGGGCTGCTGCCTGAGCTGGGCCGCAGGGAAGGCCCGGCAGGTCCAGGCCACCCTGGCATGCCAGCCCTGCAGCGCCCAGTCCCAGCTGGCCAGGGCAAGAGCAGAGACTGCACGGCGAGACCATGGGGAATGGACCTGCCCCCTCTTCTCTCACTATCAACAAACAACAGTGGGTGGCCTTGCAGCTATGTGACTGGGCCACCATATGGCCGACTGCAGCTGGAGTCCTGGACCCAGCAACTTGAAAATCATGTCGGGCGCATGTGTGTGTGTGCCCAAGATTCCAGGAGAATGGAGAAAGGGCTGCGGTGTGGCCATGCCCCCAGGGGGTGATTTCTTCCTCTCCGTCTCTGTCTCTGCCTCTCTTTTCGGAGAGTGCACACGCCCTCAGGCAAAAACCTCTAAAAACAAACAAAACTGACTTAAATAAATAAGTAAATGTCCCCGTCAGTGCTTCCTTCTGATCGGATCAAGGGCGCGTGAGGTCTCAGGGAGGGGGAGAGCACAGGTCCTAGACAGGCTGAGTGCCTGAGGGAGGGGCCCGAGGACACGGTGGAGGTCAGAGCTGGGATGGCAGAGCTGGTGTGGGCAGGCCCTGAACAGGACCACGCGATGGGAAGGCGGGTAGGAGGGCGAAGAGACAGGCGTGCGGTCCGAGGGCAGCCCTGAGGATGAGTTGCCCTGGCACTTCAGGTGGTGTGCTGGGAGCTGGGAAACGGGGGGATAGGCTGTGGTGGGTGTGGGGCCCTGTGGGACTGGGAGGGCGGCCTGGGAGGCAATGGTGGGGCTGGGACCCAGGCCGCCCCACAAGCCCTGCAGGGGGAGTCTCAGGAGGAGATTCCCAAGGCCAAGACTGTGCCAGGGCCCTCTGCCCAGCAATGGGAGGGCCCAGGACTGTGTCTGCCCTCTCACGTTCCTTTCTTCTAAGACAGTGACTGAGCTGCGTTCCTCCTGGCCTGACCTTCCGAGTCACTAGGACTATGGGCACATGCCCTATGCCTGACCACTGGAGACAAGAACGGAACCAGCCCCCGCCGCACCATCTGGCCTGCGAAGTGCAGTGTCCCCCACAGTGGCACTGCACGGCTGGGCCCAGGGAGCCTCTTTCTGGGAGGGCCTTTACTCGCGTCCTTGCCCCTCTGGGAGAGGCAAAGACGGCCAGAGGAACATGGGAGACCCTCCCCAGACCCCTGGCTCCTGGAGCGCTGAGCTGGGAGCCAGCTGCGGGCTGACCCCTGCCCTGCTCTGGCCTGAGCAGCCCCTCCACCCCGCTCACCTGCAGGTGAGTGATGTTCCTGTCGATGCTCATCGGGGAGGTCACACAGTTCTGGGAGACGTACTTGTAGTTGCTGGGGCATGGCTCAGCGTCCACTCCATTCACACAGGGGATGGGGATTCGCTCATAGCCGCGGGCGATGTCCCTGCCGAGGGCGGGGATGTCAGCTCTCACAGGGCCAGTGCTTCCCAGGCCGCAGCTCACGTGGGGCCGACGACTGGCCAGCCCCGGGCCCTGGCCCTCACCTGCTCATCGTCTTCTCCACGGGGGAGGGCCTGTCAGGGGCCGCGTCCCGCAGCGCCTTGCTCACCTGCAGGGCGCTCCACACCTGGGAGTTGAGGCTCGCGCACTGCAGGGGCGTCTCCCCTTCCTTATTCTTTAAGGTGACATCTGAATCCCGAGAAAGAAAGAGGCTAAAAGGAAAGATGTAAGCCAACAAAACATTCAACTCTGAATTTAAATGATGCAGAGGAGGTTTGTAACTGCGGTCACTAAGAACGGCCGCTCGTCCTGAACACTCTGAGGCCAGGTGACGGGTCTGGGCCGTGTGGGCCTAAAGGAAGGGCTCGGACCTGGGACACCCTCGCACACGCACACGCACTGCCGAAGCCCCGCCTGGTTTCTTAGAGAAGTGTGTAACAAGCTGGGGAAGGGTCTGCGCTTTCCAGGGTCTTTTCATTCAAATCTGCCCTCAAAGCTGATGGGGCCGTGAGAGGGTCTTCCAGGTGAGCAGCCTGGGGGTCTGGCACAGCCACTGAGTCCAGGTGGGCACAGCCTTGCACACGCTGAGCCCTGGAGCTGGTGCCGAGGCTCGAACATGCAGGCGTGTGCCCACTCGTGGGAACGGAACAGGTGCCGCCCCAGCTCCTACGGTTTCTGAGCCTCCCACTGGCTGAAGTGCATACCCCCTCCCCGCCTGCTGGGACAGAAGGGTCTCGTGACAGTGACCCGGCCCGACGCCGCGTCCCGTCTGGGACTGCCGTGCCGTCCACCGAGCCTGGGCCTCCCAACAGGAACTTCAGGCCTAAGACTCCACTTGAGGGTCGACCTGAGAACCAGAGGCGTCCGTGCCGGAGCCGCTGCACCAGGAGCTAACAGCCGTGACCACTCTGCCCTTGGACGCCCGGGGAGCGGAGGGCTGCCCTGGCGCGAGGCCCCATGTAGACGAGCCTCACTCAGGGTCTGCACCAGGGCAGAGCCACACTCACGCGACACAGTCGTAGCGGTTCTCCCTGGCCGCGATGTGTAGGGGCGAGTCCCCGTGGACATTCACGGCATGCAGGTCACACTTGGCGGCCAGCAGGATCTCGGCGATGTCCACGCAGCCTGAGAAGGCTGCCCAGTGCAGGCAGATGTTCTCCTCCTGGACAGAGACACGGGCGAGGCCAATGAAGTGTGTCCGGCTGGGCGACCATGTGAGACTGGTGCAGCTGCTTCCCCCAGGAGAAACTCTGGAAGCGTGTCCAGCTCGGCCCAGCACCGGTCGCACGGAAAAGGGCTTCACAGCACCGAGAGCTCTGAGGAGCCTCCTCTGTGTCCTGGTCTCCGTCCCTAAGTCCCTAACGCACATCGCTGTGCAACTTTGAAACGGACAAACGGGTGGTGCCCTGAACACAACCCATTACGGATGTGGCCTTGGGGCCCTTTCCTTCTCTCTGTTCTTTTTTTTTTAATTTGCCACTGAGCACAAGTGCTTGCTGGGGAGAGGGAGGGAGGGAGGGAGGGCACATGCCCAGCGGGTTTTCCAGGCTGCTGGGTCTAGGACTCGAACCACGCAGATGGCCATGCAGGGTCCAGCTGCCTCAGTCACCAGGCCGCAGGCTGGGCCCTCTGCTCTCTAAATCACATTCAGTCCTGCACAGAGATGTGTGGCTGCTGCAGGGTGCAACAAGGACACGAGGCCCTGGAGGAGGAAGCCATGAGAGGGCCCAGCCCACAGCACAGGTCCCCGTATGTGAGTGACTGCGGCCTGGGTGGTGGGGTAGACGGTGGCATGAAGACCTACAGACTGCGTGTGTCGCTCTGTCTCCTCTCATAGAAGGAAGAAATGAATAAACTTTAAATGGATGTTTCCAAAAGACTATAAAATAAATATTTAAGGAGCTGGCCCTGTAACCACGGTAAGGGAGCTGTTTCCGCACGGCTGACAGCACAGTTCAATTTTCAGCCCTGACAGCTTAAAAATACATTGGGTGTCTGTGTGTATGTACGCGTGTGTGTGCGCATGCACACCCAAGATCCCAGCGGATGCGGCAATGGCAGAGAAAGGACTGAGCTGTGACCACATCCCATGGAGAAGTGCCCCACCCCATGAGCACAGGTACTCTGTGGCAATTTAAAAAATAAAAGGGGGACCAGCAGTTAGTGTAATAGCTATGTCGCTGGACTCCCATGTAGTCGACTGCGGTTCAAGTCCCGGACCTGGTGGCTTAAGCTCATGTGACTGCGTGTGTGCCCAAAATTCCGAGAGGAGAATGGAGGAGAAGGGATTGAGGTGTGGCCCTCCCCCCTGGGGGATGATTTCTCACTTTCCATCTATTTCTCAGTCTCTCTCTCTCTGGCGAGTGCATGCGCCCTATAGCAAAAACCTCCAGAAAATAAATAAATAAAAACAAGGGTGGGACCAGCAGGTGGCATGGTAGTTAAGGCACTGGATACTCCCACATGGCTGACCACGGTTCGAGTCGTGGACCTGGTAGCTTGCTTTCTTACTTCCCCTCTTTCTCTCTCTCTCTCTCTATGTGTCTCTCTCTGTCAAATTAAGAATAAATGAATGAATAAATAATAAATAAATAAATAAATAAATAAATGGCCCAGCAGATGGCACAATGGCTACATCACTGGACTCGCATGTAGTCGACCACAATTCGAATCCCTGACCCAGCAGCTTAAATTCATACCGGGCATGTGTGCATGTGTGCCCAAGATTCTGAGAAGAAAATGGAGGAGAAGGGATTGTGGGGTGGCCATCCCCCCTGGGGGGTGATTTCTTGCTTTCTGTCTCTCTGGCAAGCACAGGTGCCCTATAGCAAAAGTATCTCCCAAATAAATAGATAAAAATGAACATTGAAAACAAGAAAAAATTGTAAAAATATTCATGGCACATGTAAAATATAATTTATAATTACACATTAAGTTTATAGAACATTACGATGCTGAGAAACAAGTATGAAGGATATTAAAATGAGTAACGACAAGAATAAACATAAATACAAGATAATGTTCAGCTTTGCCAGAAAGCCAAGAAATACCAGTTAAAAGAATTATTACTTAACACCTATCACACAGGGACAAGCAGCAATAAACGAAAGGAGAAGCCACGCCCACGGCTGCCCCATCCTGTCTGCCCAGGCCCCCAAGGGCGCAGGCATGGGTGGGCAGTGACAGCCTCCTCCGTCCCCAGGTCCCCACCCCCTTCGCTGAGCACTTAGCCTCCCCTCCCCTGGAGCGTCCGCTAGTGAATATTTCAGTGCCTGTGAGCTGCTGCACAAGCCGAGCCCATGGAGCCGGGTTACTGGGTCAGAGCGCTGACGCTTCCTCGCCCTAGACTCCGGCTGGCCATTTCTAGTCTCTGGCAGAGTCTGAGGGCCCTGTCCTCTGCAGCCTCCATCCCCTCAGGGCTCGCTGGCCGTAAACAAAGTGGAGCCTGACACCACCCACCCCAGGCGGCAGGAATGAGCTGGGATGGAAAAAAAAAAATGCGCTGGGATGTGCTGCACCCGCACAGACCCCTAGGGCTGACGCGCTTGTCCACGCACTGTCTCCCAGAGAGGCCATGCCCAGGGCAGCCCTGCAGAGCCTGGGCAGGGAGAGGCTCCTCGGGGACATGCCGGTGCTCTGGGCCAGGTGCCCCAAGTCCCCACACTGCAAGTGCACTCCATGTGTTTCAGTTCAATGAACATTAGAAAGGGTGGAAGCAGAACAGAAACCGAGCGGCCTTGTCTGTCCCCATCCTCGTCAGCCTAAGGATGGATTCCTTGCCTACAGGGCAAATTAAGTGCAAAGCCCTCTGGGCAATCTTCGCGTGTCTCAAAACCCTTAGCTTGGAGGAGCTCTCTCCTCCAGATGGCTCTACCAGGGGCACCCGCCTCCGAGCTTTGTCCCTGGGTCTCTCCCACACACCTGCAAGGTCTTGGGGCTTCTTTTCTTCTCAGATGGAATGGTTTTAAGCGCAGAACCAGAAGGACATTTAGGTAACTCTCCCTCAGTAAGGACCACCCTACCCTGGGGCCACTGACTACCCCCAGCCACCCTGAAGTCCACCAGTGCCGCCAGGCGCCCAGCCTACAGCACCCAGAGCTCGTGCTCCGGGGCAGGGCACCTCCCCAGATGGACGCCAGCTCCACGCCCGCTGAGCAAGGCTGAGACAGGTCCGGCCTGGTCAGACTGGGGGCTGAGGACCCTCACTGTCCCAGAGCAGTCATGACCCCACAGAAGACAGACCCCAGCACCTGCGGCGAAGGGCACACGGACCAGGAGGAGGACACTCAGTAGGGCAATGGCAGGAGGTTGGGGTTAGCACAGGGTCGTTACTGCAGCTGGGACAGCTGTTCCACGTGTTTGAAAGCTAAGCAGAGGCATGCTAGGTGACATTAAAAAGATCCCAATAAATCTGTGAGGGCCGAACACCACAAAGCCTGGGAAGAAAAGACACAGGATGAGGTAGACTGGGGCTGCACGGAGAGGTCGAGGAGCTGGGAGCACACCAGGAAACCCCGCTGAACTAAACACAGGGGCGTCTACACCCCGTGAGCTACGCAGCAACCCTGAGCAATCTCGGACACACAGAACTGTCAGAAAGTGCACGGAGACTGTGACATTTCCACGTTTGATTAGAAAAAAAAAAAAAGGCAAACAAACAGACTTAAACCCATAGCTCTAGGATGTCGTATGAACCGCAAGCACACACATAAAAATAACCAAGGCACGCTGTAACCAAACTGCTAAAACCTAATAACACGGAAGAAAATCTTAACAACAGTCAAAAAAAAAAAAAAAAAAAAAAGAATGTTACCTACAGATAAAGACGAAAATGAGAGCAGACTTTGCAGAGCAAACACTGCAAGTGAGGACTTGGGGCAGCAATGCACAGAAACAAAAAATCAGCCAACCCCAAGTCCCACACCCGGCGTGGCAGCAGCTGATGTGAACACAGGCTGAGGCCACATAAGAGGCCCGGGTTCGATTCCGGTTCAGCCTGAAGCCTCTGACCCCCGGGAGTCGGGGCGGAGGCAGGACGGCAGCACCAGGAGGCCCCATGCTTGGAGAAGACACGTGGGGCCAGCGGGAGGCATGACGGTTTGGGTGCTGGCCAAGCATGGTCCCAGTCCTAGACCTGTGGCTGGAAAATCATGCTGGGCATGCGTGCCCAAACTCTGGGAGAACAGGGGAGAAAGGGACTGCGGCATGGCCGTCCCCGCTGGAGGGTGATTTTCTCCCTTCTCTTCTCACTGTCTGCTTGCTGGTGTGGAGCGGGGGAGCAAGCTGCGTGATGAGCGCAGGTATGTGGACAGCGTGGTGTGAAGGGGGAGCACGAGCAGCAATCCTTGACGGTCTCATCATGCCACAGTCCTTCTCGAGCATGAGCCAGGGATCCTGGCCGCGTAGGACATGCAACCAGCGTGCAGGGGTGGCCGGCTTCCTACCCGAGGGCCGCGGCAACAGCACACCCACAAGCCAGGAAACAACTGTGAGTGGCGGCCTGAGGCCTACG
>NW_006201951.1:261052-264356 GCF_000334495.1 Tupaia belangeri chinensis
GCACATCCACACGGCAGGCTCCCAGCTCGCATCCAGGGTCTCGTGAGCTGGGCTGGCAGAGGCTGGGAGACCTCACCTATTCTCCTTGCGGGGATAAGACCAGCAGATGGCGTGATGGTTAAGTCACTGGACTCCCATGTGGTAGACCACAGTTCATGTCTCGAACCCGGCAACTTAAAACTCACCCTAGGGGATGACCTCTCACTTTTTGTCTCTCGGGTGAGCACATGTGCCCTATAGCAAAAATCACTCTAAAAAAAACAAAAAAAAAACCTTGCTGGCGTGCTGTCTCTCTCAAGAAAGAAATGATTTAAAAAAAAAAAAAAAAAAGGGAACCAGCAGTTAGCATAATGGCTATGTCGCTGGACTCCCACATAGTCGACCGCGGTTCACGTCCCGGACCCGGTGGCTTAAAACTCACGCCGGGCGCATGTGCGTGCATGCCCAAGATCCCGAGAGGAGACCTGGGGGGTGATTTCTCGCTTTCTGTCTCTAACGTCTCTCTCTGTCTGGCGAGCGCACACGCCCTACAGCGAAAATCTCTCCAAAAAAAATAAAACTCTGGGATTAGCAGATGGTCTAATGGTTACATCGCTGGACTCCCACATGGTTGACCGTGGTTCAAGTCCCGGACCTGGCAGCTTGAAACTCACATCAGGCCCCTGTGCATGCATGCCCAAAATTCCAAGAGGAGAATGAAGGAGAAGGGACTGAGGCGTGGCCAACCCCCCAGGGGGTTACTTCTTGCTTTTTGTCTCTCCGGGGAGCACACAATCTCTATAGCAAAAATCTCTAAGAAAAAAAAAAAACAAAGACAAACCTCCACTCATCCCTCACACCATACACAAACCAATCCTAAGAAACGCCAGGCCTGAGTATAAAGCGAAACCACAACACCGCTCTGAGAGAGCGTGGGCCAGGGTCTGCAGGGTCCGGGAAAGGCGGCAACTTCTTAAACAGAAGACCAGAAGCAGAATCTATTTTTTAAGACATTTTTATGGCACAGGCACTCACCAGAGAAAAGCGGTGAGGAATCCCCCGGGGTGACCCGCCATAGTCCCTTCCTCACCCTCCTACTGTGATCCTGGGCACGCACACGCGGTATCTCGTGTGAGTTTCGAGATGATGGGTCCGGAACTTACACCAGTCAGTCACATGGGAGTCCGGTGCCTAACCACCACACTGCCTGATGGCCCAAATACATTTTTTAAAAATAAACTGGACTTCATAGAAATTTAAAAATTTCTGCACTTCTTAAATGGGTCTGCAGTGCATGTACCTGATTTTTATTTTTTAATTTTTTTTTTGGAGAGGTTTTCACTATAGGGCGCGTGCGCTCGCGAGACAGAAAGTGAGAAATCACCCCCCACGGGGGATGGTCACGCTACAATCCCTTCTCCTCCATTCTCCTCTCGGGATCTTGGGCACGCATGCACACGCGCCCGGCGTGAGTTTTAAGCCTCCGGGTCTGGGACGCGAACCGCGGTCGACTACGTGGGAGTCCAGCAACATAGCCATTACGCTAACTGCTGGTTCCCTGTACCTGATTTTTAAAGGTACACAGACCATTCACCAGGGAGGACCTACCGATGGGTGGCCAGCAGGTGCATAGCAGTCACCGCTGGGCTCCCACACGGCTGACTGCAGTTCAAGTTCCAGGCCAGGGGCTGGAAGACCACGCTGCGCCGCTTGTGTGCATGCCCAAGATTCTGGGAGGACAGAGGAGGGACTGTAGCCTGGCCACCCCCTTGGAGTGGCTTCTCCCTTGCCCTCTCACTCTGTCTCTTTCTGGCGAGCACATGTGCTCCAAACAAAACCCTCTAAAAACAAACCAACCCCAGATGGCGCCTAAGCTCACACGGAGCTGATGAGCGCTGGTGTCGCTGTGGAGACAAAGCCTCAGCCAGACGCACTGACGAGGTGAGGTGGCCAGCACCGGGGACACACACGGCCTGGCACACGGCCGACCAAGGGCTCAAGTCCTGGACCCGGCAGCTTAGACACACACGGGTTTGTGAGCATGCGAACCAATAGGTGGGAGGGGAGCAGCTACTGCAGCGTGGCCACAGCCCGGTGTGCGCTCGCTCCTCTCTCTTTGGCTTCTCTGTCTCTCTTGAGGGAGAGCACACACCCTTAAGACGAGAGAGTGGGACCAGCAGGTGGCGTGATGGTTACAGCGCTAGACACTCCCACATGGCTGACCATGGTACGAGTCCCAGACCTGGCAGTTTTGCTTTCTCTTTTTCCTTCTCTCTCTCTGGTCAAATTAAAATAAATGCATAAATAAATAGAATTAAATAAATAATTTTTCAAAAAGAAGAGAGAGTCCAAAACTGAAAGAGCTGACCATCCTGTTGGGGGCATGGGGAGGACAGAGATGTCACACCCTGGCAACCTGCGGCCACGAGGGACTGGCACGGCAGCTTCTTGGCACTCCACATCACAGCCCGGCAGGGCCCGCGCCTGCCCAGGACTCACTGGAGAAAGCGAAGAGCGCACCCTCCGCCAGCCAGGGATAAGCCAACAGGCACCTGAACCGCAGGACGGCGGCATGAGGGCACGGCCGAGGCGCTCACGGATGACCCAGACCAGCCATGCTGACGGGGCAGCGCAGGGTGGCGTCCTCCACGTGAGCCTAAAACACACAAGCCAATCCTGGGGGAGACAGCAGAATGGGGGTTCTGGTGACTGGCGTGGGCGTGTCACGGTGGGGCAAGAGCAAGATCCTCCACTGCAGTGACGGTGCCCAGGCCACGGCTCCCCCATCTTCACGTGTGTGCTCTCTGCAGGGCCTGCCACTCTCGGCACCTGCTTCTGCCCACCTCAGGGGAGCCCCGCCAGCCCCGGGGCACCACAGGGCTCAATGCTTCGCCTGCCTCCCACCTGACCATCTGCTCCGCGCCTGCCCCACTCCTGGCTCATAGCTCCTCTCGCCGGCACGACCACCCTCACTGACCCACTGTGGTGGTGAACGACAGGTGCAGCCCGAGGGCCTGTGGGCGCCTACGCGGGTGGGGAGCCCGTGGCTGCACTCGATGTCGGGGTAGAGGGATAGCTGCCAGCTCCCCACTGACCTGCCCATGTGAGGGTGCAGAGGCGACACCTGCCTCCCTGTGGGGCACTTGGCTCCAGTTCTTGGTGCTCAAGAGTACCCTTTCGGGAGCGAGCGACTGGGCTCCACTCCGGGGAGTGCCGGACGTCGGGAGCGAGCGACTGGGCTCTACTCCGGGGAGTGCCGGACGTCGGGAGCGAGCGACTGGGCTCCACTCCCGGGAGGGCCAGACGTGCGTCGACATCCCCGCTG
>NW_006201951.1:264484-266308 GCF_000334495.1 Tupaia belangeri chinensis
GGACTTGTGGCAGCACAGTAGCCACTGGACTCTCCCCAACACCCACATCCACGTCTGGCCCTCCTGAGCGCCTCCTGGCTCTGTGCGTCCCTAAAACCTTCCAATAAATGGCTGGGCTGACTGCCACTTGTATGCTGGAGGGATGTTCCTGGGAGGACGGGGTCGTCTACACAGACCATAATCCTTCAGTGACGAAGGAGGGGCATGGCGAGGCCTAGTCCACGAACCTGCGACGTGCTCGGCCACTCACTTTCCTGCCAAGGAAGCAGCCCTCGACCACCCTCCTGGGCTTCCCATGTCCCAGCCACGGCGCGAGTGAGCAGGAGAGCGAGCAGAATACACATGCAGACCACACCCCCCTCATGCTGCGCCTGAAGGACACGCCCCGTGTCACCCCGTGAAGCACGCAGGGCTCACAGCCAACAGCGGGCACCAGGGTTCTGCTCTCAGAGAAGCCCCCGGGGAGGCTTGGCCCTCTGGCTCCTCCAGGATGTGGTCCCGGGGGATGTGACTAAGGAGGAGACTCACGTTGTCCCGGATGTTGATGTCGGAGCCCTTGGACAGCAGCAGCCTCACGAGGTCCACGTGTTTGTACTCGGTGGCCCAGATCATGGGTGTCCAGCCTCCATCATCCTAATTTCAAAAGAAGGAAATAAAACCTCATAGCAGCTAGAGGGTGACCTGGAGACGGGGAAGGGACCTCACGGCTGAGGTCGGGGTCTCCCAGGCCCGTCCTAGGGCTGTAACCCAGGGACCTCCCGGGTACAAGAGGGAGGAAAACGCAGGTCAGGCCGGCCTGCTCCAGCCGAGTGCCTGGCAGGATGCCTCAGCACGGCCAGCACCTCTGGAGTGCCATAGGCGGAGAAGCTGCCAGGCTTGGAAGCCCGGGTAGGAGCAGGGTGCGCTGTCCCCTGGTCATGGCGACACTCTGAGCAGAGGAGCCAGGGACTGCATATGGCAGATGGAGACAGGTGTCTAGCCCGAGGGCACGCCGCACCTCCTCCCGAAGGCAGTGCCGCCCGCCAGCTGGATGAACCAGAGCCCACTCTGGTGCCACCCTGCGTTCACTACCCGCCTGGAGAGTTTCATTTAAACCAGAAAAGGCAGTTTTTCAGGAACCAAGCGTCGCATTGCCAATCCTAGTCTGGAGGCAGAAGACGCAGCCTTCTCCCCATCAGCTCTGCAGACCTGTCCACACGTCCCCCAGTGCCCTGCCCCTGCTCCACGGGCAGTCGTGCAGCCCCACATTCCAGGAGGGTTTTCTGTGTGAGGCAGGTGGGGGGTAGACAGTGGCCAACAAGGCAGGGAGAGGGTATGGGAGCCATAGGCCATCGTGGGCCTGGGTGTGCAGATGCCTCACTGAGCTGTCTGAACGCACACCCGACATGCCGGGTGGCCAGGTGGCCACCAGGGAGAGGCCTTGGGCTAGCACAGCACAGAAGTCGTCGTGGCATGAGGTTGGTGGGGGAGTGGGAGTGGCGTGGCCAGACAGAAGGCCTGGCTTTACCTGGCAGTTGGCGTCCACCTGGCCACTGGAAAGCAGGTACTGGACGACGTCGTAGTGGCCCTTCTTGGCGGCCAAGTGCAGGCACGTGGAGCCCTCCGCATCCTGCAACACACCCGGGGGGGGACGGATCAGGCCCTGGCCTCCCCGACCATGCTGTGCTCCTGACCCCTGACCCCGAGGAGGTGCCGCTCAGTGCTGAGAAGCCCTTGGCCTTCGACGTGCAGGTGAGGCAAACCCACCACCTGTCACCCCCGTCCCACCACAGCCCAGGCCCTGGCCGGGAGTGGCTCCAGCAGGCCGGAGACTGCTCCAGACCG
>NW_006201951.1:266463-267141 GCF_000334495.1 Tupaia belangeri chinensis
GCGCCTTGCCATTCGCCCCCAAGGTCACACAAGCGCCTGGCACAGGCTGCCCAGCCTCGGCTGAGCCAGGCGGCAACCTGCCAGGTGGCCTCTATGTCCCTAATGCACATCGGCCCTGCCTCCACGAGGACACGGAGACAGGCGGCAAGAGGGTCGCGGCTCAGGCCCTTCGTCTGCCCGAGCGTGCCTCCTGGCTGCCATCAGGAGCAGGGTCAATGCAGAGCTGGGGGAGAGGCATGGCCTGAGGGGCGCAGGGTGGCAATCTCCCCCTCAGGAAATTAAAACGAAAAACAAACTCACCAACAAACCACAACAGAGCGCTGTCACACTGACCATCTGAATCAACGATGCACGTGGAGCAGAGGGGAGGAAGCTCTGGAGGCTGGGAGCCGCAGTCAGCGGGGCGTCATTGGGCTCCCGCCTAGCTACCTGACCCCGCGCTGCTGGTGCCCGCAGTCACGACTCCGTGACACACACAGACGTGGCTGCTGCTCTCGGATTGGCACAGCCCGGCAACCCCACTCGGGAAGGCCACCGCGAGTGTGGACAGAGATGCACATGTGACGGAGGTGCCAAGTCACACAGACACACAGACAAGGCAGGCGGGCGATGAGCAGGCCAGGAGCAGAGGAGAGCAGGGGGAGGAGTGGGAGGGTAAGGCGGGCACGGAGGGGGGGC
>NW_006201951.1:267433-278959 GCF_000334495.1 Tupaia belangeri chinensis
CGGGCGGGGGGGGTGGGCCAGCCACGGCAGCCACATGGGAAGGTCAAAGGTGGCCAGGACTAGGGGCTGCTGGCAGAAGGGACACCGTCGGCTATCAGTGGTAACCACAGTGGCACCGGGCACCCAGACCAGAGTCCCGACGACCCATCGCCTACCAAAACGAATGCCCATGTGCCGTGGTAAACTGATACCCGGAACGCAACCTCTTCACTCTGACGTGCTTCTCGCCACCTCCCCCACATAGCTCCACTAACGGTGGCTCCTGTCTCACTGCTGAGCTGCACGAGCACCCTGCTACGACCTGCAGCTTGGCACAGCAGTCTGCCATGTCCTGTGGGTGACAGGCTGCACCTGCCTGCTCCTTTCAGCTGCTGTCAGACCATCCCAGTCTGCCTGCCCCTCGCTGAAGACCTCTGCTATGTAGACGCACACAATGCCCATGCTCTGCTGAGCACTGCCCCGAGCACGTCCCTCACTCCCATGCCCATGCCCATGGCGGCCTGCCCTGAGCATGTCCCACACTCCCATGCCCATGGCGACCTGCCCTGAGCACGTCCCGCACTCCCATGCCCATGGCGACCTGCCCTGAGCACGTCCCGCACGCCCACGGCGGCCCACACTCTGCCCCACTGCAGCTCAGTTACTGTCTTGCCTCCTACCTGCAGGAGTTTTCTGTGATATCTTTCGTTAAAGAGAAACTCTTACTTACCAATGCTTCCCCAGCCCTGAACTACGAAGATCACCTTCCCGGCTGCCCCCAGGCTTTGTCATTCTGCCATGGGCCCGGCCTCTGTGCACTCCCGTGCCTGTCTGCAGCGTGTGCTGCCGGAGCAAGCCGCTGCTTTTCCCACCACTGACACGGTGATCTCAAACCTGCCCGTGGCCTGCCCGTCTGTCTGTGGGTGTGGGGGCTCTTCGGGCTCTTCTGTGTCCAGTCTCTGCCACCAGACTGAGCTTCCCATGTGGCCCCAGCCTACGGAGCGAGGGCGTCACTGTACGCACGGGTGGGTGGGGCCGGCCTGGCTGTGGTCACGCCTATCTCCCTGCACTTCGGTTGCACCGGTTAGCGTGAAGAATCCTGTCTCACCCTCTGCTGGTCTCCCCCCACAGAGCTATATTTCTTTTTGTTTTCCTGGTGCTTTCCCTGAGGACGCTCGGCACTGGTACATGCAGGTCTACGCACAGCCCACGGCCCGTCCTCCCTGGGAGGGGCACGTGCTCGAGTGCCGTCTGCAAAGCTGCCTCCTCTCGGGCTGCTGCAGGCACACACTCCGCGTCAGAAGTCGGGTCCACTCTATTGCGTGTGTCATGGACGGCCTTCGACTAACGAGACGTCTACAGGAGAAGAGGCCTCTACGCCGGGCGCGCCTGGTCTCCGCTGGGCGCCCCAGCCCGGCGTATAGGTGTGGGTGACCCTCACCTCCTGCCGCCCACCGAGCCTCATCTTCCGGCATGTTTGAGAGGTGTTGGTTCTACGGTGGTGACTCAGCACGACCAAGTGTCATCCGCTGACTCGGGTCTCTGCGGGCAGGAGGGGTGCGGGCCCTGTCCGCACGTACGTGACCAGTCTTCTCTGTCTCAGCCCCTCCTGCGGTCCATTCTGGCCAGGCACCTGCTCGGACACAGCTGCATTTCTGGACCAGCTGCCATTTCTTCCGACTTTGGGAAATCAATGGCCACTACGTCCCCAACACGTTTTCCTGACGGACTCTCTCCTCTTGTCTTTCTGGGGTTCCAGTGTACAGGAGGGTGGTCAGACTGCCTGGCGGCCTGCCCGGCTACTACAGGGCACTCCCTGCCGCCGCCCCAGCCTGCCGCAGCTGTGCACCACATCCCGCTCAGCGGCTGCCCCCAGTGCCACCTGCCCATCTTCCTGTATGACCCTCAGCCCTGCAGGTGTTGGCTGCTTCTGTCTGCGCCAAGTGCTCTCTCCAGCCTAATCGACTCTGTGGCGCCAGCTCTCTAGGGAGGCTGGAAACAGTCGCCTGGGTGAACGGGGCGCTTGCCCGCTCATCCTAATCGCTATCTGTAGTTATTTACAGAAAAATAAAGGCTTCTATACCTCCAAATCCACCAAAACAAAATAAAGAACTAAATACAAACTGAAAAAGTATTTATGACATGTGAATAACAAGAACAAATTAAAACAGGGAACAAAACCCTCAAACACTTCTGCAGACCAGCTGCTAACGCTGTGGGTGCACACAGTGTGGTAAGGGGGGCCGGGCCAGCACCCTGCAGCAGGTGAGGGTGCTCCTTGGGATGTTCATTTTGTTTGTTTTGTTTTGTTTTGAGAGGTTTTTGCTATAGGGCACGTGTGTTCGCCAGAAAGACAGAGAGAGATAAAGCGAGAAATCACACCCTGGGGGGGATGGCCACACCACAATCCCTTCTCCTCTCGGGATCTTGGACACACACGCACACGTGCCCGGCACGAATTTAAGCCACTGGGTCCGGGACTCAAACCACGGTCGACTATGTGGGAGTCCAGCGACATAGCCATTACGCCAACTGATGGTCCTCATGGTTTTTTCTTTCTTTCTTTTTTTTTTTTTTGAGAAAGGTTTTTTGCTATCGGGTGTATGTGCCTGCTAGAGAGACAGAGAGATAAAAAGTGAGAAATGACCCTCCCCACCCCCAGGGAGATGGCCACACCACAAACCGCTTTCCTTCACTCTCCTCCCGGGATCTTGGTCAGGCAGCATGTGCACCCAGTGTGAGTTTGAAGCTGCCGGGTCTGGGACCTGAACCACCGTCAACTACGTGGGAGTCCAGCGATGTAACCATCATGCCATCTATTGCTCACTCATTTTGACCCAGGTACTACAAACCCAAAAACCCGCCCTAAAGCAATCAACACGTACAAATACTTAGCTACAAAAATGTCCGGTGAGGCACTGTTTACAATTAAAATGGAAAATAAGATAAATATTTTAAAAAATACAAGTTTGACTTTAAAAAAGTGACACAACTGTATGAGAAACTATGAGTGCGTGACTTGCGGGGGCCCCACGGGACAGTTGAGTGGCACAGGGAACAGAAGCGACCATTCGACGTTAAGAGCGATGGTAAGTTAGCATGGAGAGTGTGCTAATCTTTTTGCTGGAGAAAACACGTGTTCATTACCGTGAAGGGCTTCAGGAATGTTTACGTTTTACCACGGTGATACACACCCCAAGGTCGGGCCTGCCGGGAGCCAAGTCCACACCGCTACTTCCAAACTTTTTCCTAATCCCAACGCAACTCAGTAACACGCCCCCACCCAGCCCCTGGAAACCTCTCATGTCTCAGCCTCTGATGATTCCTATTCTGCGTGGACGTCGGGGCATGCAGCACTGTCAGGACGTGTACGTCTGCTTCTGCTTCGTGCCCAAGTGCTCACCTCACGTACGGCCACACGCGGCTGGGCTCCAGCTGGCCTCCCAGCTCCTGAACAGAGTTGCAGTGCCCACCACTGTCCGCCCCTGGGGCGGGCATCACACACGGTCACTGTGCAACTACGTGAGGAACCGTCCACGGTGGTCGCACTGTCTACACTCACCAGCCGCGCGGGTCCCAACCTCACCTCAGCTCTCCCTCCTCGGCTCTCAGCTGGGCACGGCCCTAATGAACGCGGTTCTGCTGTGTAGACACCCTACAGCCAGGGGCCGCACACGGCTGCATGCACATCCTGGTGACTCAGGGTGCCGAGTGCCTCTTCACGTGCTACTCGGCCATTAACACCGTCTGCGACATGGCTCTTCAGTCTGCCCCTTTTGAAATGGATTGCTCGGGGGTATTCTGTTACTGAGTAGTAAGACTTCTGTGGTCTGGACAGTAACCACTTTTCAGATACAGGGCTTCAAACCCTCCTCTTCTGGACTGTCATCTACTCTCTTGAGTGGCCTCTGATGCACAAAATATTTAATTTTGATGTTTATCTATTTTTCCTTTTATTCTCTATACATTTTATTAGAGAGGTTTTTGCTATAGGGCGCGTGCGCTCACCAGAAAGACAGAGACAGAGACAGAAAGCGAGAAATCACCCCAGGGGTGATGGCCACGCCGCAATCCCTTCTCCTCTCGGGATCTTGGGCACGCACACACATGCGCCTGGCATGAGTTTAAGCCACTGGGTCAGGGACACGAACTACAGTCGACTACATGAGAGGACAGCAACATAGCCATTACGCCAACCGCTGTTACCTACTCTCCATACTTTTCATGTCACACCCAAGAACTCATCACCACACCCATGCCGTGATACGTCCTTTGACACCCTCCTCAAAGGCACAATTTAACTCTTAAGTTCAGGTCTCTGCCCCTTCTAACTGATTCCTATGTGTGGTATGAGGTCGGGTTGCAGCCTCTGCATGGACACGGCCTTCCCACAGAGCATCCTGTGGCCGCACGCCGGCTCCCTGGATGGCACACCCTGCCTCACCACCTTCGTCAGTGAAGCTCTGCAATCTGAATGCACTTTTCTAACTTTCTTCTTTTTTGAAATTATTTGGTTCTTGGTCCCAAGATTCAATGTGAACTACAGGATGAGAGGGTTTTTGTGCACCCGTGGAAAGGACATTGGCACTTCGGTAGGAACTGCATGGACACTGGAGGGTACCTGGGTGATACTGCCCTCTACCTGAGCCAGCCTCCCGCCTGTGGACAGAGCTCCATTTAGGCCGTCTACCTGAGGGAACCTCCCGCCTGTGGACAGAGCACTCTCCGCTTACTCAGGCCTCCTCTGACTCCATTGGCATGCTTGTCATTTAGACTGTACACGTCTTTCGCCCCCTTGGTTGAACGTATTACTATTTTTTGATGGATCATAATTTCCTTTCTGGGTAGTTCATTGCATGCATAAAAGTACAACTGCCTCTTCTGTGTCTACTCTGTCCTGCACTTTGCTGAACCAGGTGACTGACGAGCAGCGGCTCTGCAGATCCCTTATGGTTTCCTGCATGGAAGCTCCGTCACCTGTGAGCAGAGACCGCTGACGGTCCTCCTTTCCAGCCTCAACTCTGCTTCCCTCCCTCCTTGCCTCACGGCCCCGGGGAGCAGACAGACGGCAAAGTGCGTGGTCCTGAGCTCCCTGCTCTCCGGCACACGGCTCTGCTCACAGACTAGCCCTTTGCCTAAAAGCCCAGAAGCCAGGAATGGGGCAGGAGCCACTTCTGGACAACCGGGTGAGCGCCAAGACCCTGAGGCTGGCGGCATCCTGCTGAGAGCCAAGCTGCCCGCACCTCTCAGAAACCCTGCCCCCCAATACTGACCCCTCGGGGAGCCTACCTTGGGGTCCACCAGCGCCCCGGCCTTGATGAGGTACTTCACTGCGTCCAAGTGGTTGTTCTCTGCTGCCTCCATCAGCGGCGTCCTCTGGTCTTCCGAGCAGGTGTCAATGTTCGCACCCGCCTAGTAAAACAAGGAAGAGTGAGGGTGTCGGAGCAGCCACTGCGGTCACCCCCAAGGTGAAGAGATTTAACACGCTACACTCACATTGTAGTACTGCCCAACGACGAGTCTTCCAAAAATGCACACGAAGACAAACCTGTCCTGTTACTACCTGTCTCCAGTGCAGGCAGAGTATTTTCGATAAATTGTATTTCATTTCAAGCTACTTTGGCAGAAAATGTCACCAGCATGGCAGTGACAACCACCTTTGTTTGGAATGAGGAAGATAAGGGAAATGATCTAACTCAGGTGATGCAGGGGTGGGGTGACGAGGCCCCTGAGGAAAGGGGGAACAGAGGACCCTCAGCAGAGCGGGATCGGGGGGAGATGTCGAGGGCCTGCAGGACGCAGAGCTCACCGTGCCCCCCTCCCAGTTGCTGTGACACACAGCTGTGGCTCTGGCCCCGCCTGGTGGCAGAGCTGGTGGCAAGCCAAACTACAGTGCTGGAAGCCATGGTCAGCCAGGGTTTGGATCCCGGGGATGGCCCAAAAACACACCAGGCAAGTGCGCAGGCGCCGAGCTCCTGAGAAGCCAGAGGGCTGGGACAAGGGACCGCCAAGTGACAAGGCCTTGCTGTGAGTGCGTCTCTCCTCTCTGTCTCTTGTCATGAGCTCTCTATCATGAATAAAATAGATAAAACTAGGGACCAGCAGTTAGTGTAATGGCTATGTTGCTGGACTCCCATGTAGCCGACAGCGGTTCGAGTCCTGGACCCGGTGGCAAACTCACACCAGACTCGTGTGCATGCGTGCCCAAGTTCCTGAGAGGAGAATGGAGGAGAAGGGATTGCGGCGTGGCCATCCCCCCGGGGGGTGATTTCTCGCTTTCTGTCGCTGTCTTTCTGGTGAGCGCACGCACCCTATAGCAAAAACCTCTCCAAAAAAAGAAGACAAAAATTCCAGCAGTATATTTTGGAGCAATTTCGATTTCTCCAGTAAAGGGAGAAAGCAGGAGGACGGGGGGGAGGGTGCCAGCCGGTATACACAGGCACGTCTCTGCTCACTGGAGCCTAAGAGGCCACCTCCAAACCTGTTTGTGCTCAAAGCCGGTCAGCAGTTTGGCCGCTAACACCTTTTCTCCATGGGAGGAGATTGCACGAGTGCACAAAATCTCATACTTAGTCTGTGAATGCTGATCCTGAGAAAGGCTGAGAACAATATTCTTTTTACCATCAGCAAGGGAAAAGAAAAGTAATGCGATTAGGCACAAAGGCTTCAAACAGACCCAGGTGGCCCACGGGCGCAGGCGCGATTCATCGGATCTGACAGACGCAGCAAGAGTCTCGAGGGACTGGACAGCTGTCCCAGAGCTGTTTTAGGGGCAGGACTGCAGGCCAGATGTCTACGAGCTCCCAGGCAGTGAGTGTAGGACAGGTGACTGTAAACACCACATTCGAGGCGGGGGTGGAGGGGCAGGCCTGAGGGCAGGGTGAGGCCAGAGCTCAGGGCAGCCCGCTTCCCGGGTAGCTGAGCTTCAAGAACACACAGAACACGGTGGGACGAGGGCCCAGGCGGGGCTGTGGAGGGACACTGCAGGACACAGCGCATAAGTGGCCCTGCCCCCCAGGCCCTCAAGAACCAGGCACCAGGGAAAGACCCACACTTGCCCCTCATGCTCCCTGAGGGTTGGTGCCCGCCAGCGGCCAGCTCCAGACCAAACACACAGGCCCTAGAGGGTCTACTCAGTGACTGGGTCACTGGGTGCCGCAAAGAACTGACGCTGCAGGGGACACGGCAGGAAGTTGAGGAATGTTCTAAAGACTTCAGGACACAGGAGGGGAGGGAAGAGAAATGCCAACTGACTTGTGGGCCCCTCGTGGGTTTGCAGAGCTGGGTGGCGGAAATGAGGGGTTCCTTGTAGTGGGGAACTCGAGTGCCCACCCTGGTCAGGCCCAACGGGACACGCCTCCCACATGCTCCCCCACCCCTGTGAGTGCTGTGCAGCACAGCCAGGTCCTGGGGCCCCGGCAGTGACAGCTATGCACGCTCAGTGGTGCCACCCTGCTTGACAGAATACACCCGGTGCTTCAGAGAGGGGTCCCGTAGCCCGGACGCCGCAGCAAGGTGGGGACAGGGCCCCCGCAGCCCTGAGCCCGGCAGCAGGGGCAGGCCTGACTGCAGGCCAACTGCAGAACGCGCTCCGGCAGTGTGTGTGGCTGGTGTCTCCAGGAGCGGCCCTCGCCCAGCGCATGCCCAGGACTGGGCAGGAGCGCGCCCACCCTATCTGATGTCCTTGTGCTGAGCCCCGAGGGTCATGAGAGGCAGGGCTCTCCGTGCTGTGCTGGGGCCACCGACCAGAGCGCTCAGCTTCCGTGAGACTCTCGAGAGAAAAACAGAGGGTGCGCGAACATCGAGGTCACCCTGAAAGGTGCTGCCGGGCCGGGCCGGGTGAGCCAGTGGAAACTGAACGCAGACGGGGCCCAGAGTCGCCCATGGGAAGAGGATGAGTTTTTAGGGCCACCTCGAGCCAGCTCTCCAGGTAGGGGTAGGGTGAAAGCGAGACACCCCACAGCACCCTTGGGCTCGTGGCGAGCAGGAACACACCTATAGTCTGGGTTCCCGCAGCATCTTAGGACAAACGTTCGGCTCTCAGAGGAATAAACAACACAGAGACAGAGACCCTCCTAGGCCAGGACACCCTGCTCCTGGTCGCCACCAAGTGCTCCGGATCCCAGCCTGGCAGTGCTGGCAGGCCAGACCTGCCAGCGCTGGGCAGAGGTTGGTGCCAAGGGGCCTACCGGCTGGGCGGTGTGCCTGCAGGGACTGCAAGGTCGCAGCAGCTGGAAGCAGAACAGACGGCTCCTGCTCACGACCGCCCTGGCTAGGTGTAGGGACACGCCATGGCCATGACTGGGGTGCTGGCCTTGCCCAAGACGCTCGCCTTTGCGTGGTATCTGACTCAGCAGGTGCCAGGACTGCAGCCGGCTCAGCTGAGACTGCCACACAGGGTCCAAGGGCAGGAGGGTGCCATGTCCCCAGGACAGACCTGCTGGGTGAGACCTGCCACTACTTCAAAACTCTGACGGAGAGGTCCACACTGGAAGGGCTTTTGTGTGTGCGTGACAGATGCACATACGTTTGTTTCTCCCAGCATCCATGTATTAATCTTGCTAAAGGGGGAGTGTACTCACCAGAGAGAGAGAAAGAGACAGAGACAGGAGGAAGCACCCCATGGGCGTGGGCGCACTGCCGCCCTCCTCCCCCTCTCCTGCTGTCCAGACAGGCCCACCTGCCCAGCTGGTTTCTCAAGTCACCGGGCCAAGACTTGAACTGCAGCTGGCCCCGTAGGATCTGGCAGCCCTAACCACCACACCACAGAGCCAGTCCAGTTTTAATTTGTAAAAAAGCCAAAGAGAAAGCAAAGTTCCTCGAAGGGTAACAAAGTAACTTCTGAACAGAGAATGAAGCTGGGACATGGAGGAGTCATTCCTCGGCCTGGAGTTCTGGGCCAGGAGGCAGGTGCCCGGGACTCCTGACGTACGCAGGTGTCAACGACGGGCCGCTGGGCTGAGGGTGCCTACTGATACCATGATGGTCAAGCTGAGCTTGTGTCTGTGTTTTGCTCTAGGACACATGTGCTCAATGGAGAGAGACTGAGAGGGAACGTGAGAGACCCCCGGGGGGCCCACCACAGTCCCTTCTCCTCCGTCCTCCTACTGGGATTCTGGGCACGCACACACACGTGCCAGCCTGTTTCACGTCATGGGTCCAGGACGCGAGGGCTGGCGCCGACACGTGGGACCCAGACCCAGCGCCTTTGCCACCTGCTGGCCTTGCTGGTTTCAAATCTTGCCCATCTTAAAAGATCCATGCACGTACAGAGTGACAGGGCTGGGACACAGCACGGTGGCTGAGCGAGAGGACCCCATACGGCTCATCACGGCTCTGCGCTCGGTCCGTGTGGCCTGAAAAACACGGCATGTGAGCACGCGTGCCGACACTCCTCTGAGGAGCGTGGGGACCGGGGCCGGAGAACCCGCCGGTGCAGCAACCCCGCCTTCTCTCTTTGGCAAGTGCACACGCCCGCTGGCAGTTTTACAACATTTTTTTTTTTGGAGAGGTTTTCGCTATAGGGCACGTGTGCTCGCGAGACAGACAGAGAGAGACAGAGAGACAGAAAGCGAGAAATCACCCCCCAGGGGGGATGGTCACGCCACAATCCACTCTCCTCCATTCTAGTTTTACAACATTTTTTAAATGTAAGGGAAAAACTACCCCTGCAAACATAGAATGTCCGCAGTGTGGCTGGACGTGAGGGAGCTGGCCTGCTGGAGGGCGTGAGCCTCCTCCGGGCCCAGCAGGGACCACAGCCACAGCACGACTGGCGGCCCTACCCAGGAGGCCATGTCTGGGGCCCCTCCTAGAGTGAGCCTGGGACCACCCTGCAGAGAAGACCACCAGTGGAGGCGTCTCCCCGCCACCCCTCATGCGCACACACAGGCTACCATTTGCGAGAGGAAAGAAGGGACCAGCAGATGGCACAGCAGTTACATTGCTGAACTCCCACACAGCCCACTGTGGTTTGAGTCCTGGACCCAGTGGCTCCAAAATCACACCAGGCGTGTGTCCAAGTGTGTCCAAGACCCCGGGAGAAGAGCAGACGAGGGACTGCAGCATGGCCAACCCCAGGGACGGTTTCCATTGTTCCCTCTCACTGTCTCTCTCTGGCGAGCACACAGGCCATAAAGGCAAACACCTCTGAAAAGAGGAGAAAGGAGAGGACCAGCAATTAGCGTAATGGCTATGTTGCTGGACTCCCATGTAGTCGACCGCAGTTCGTGTCCCGGACCCGGTGGCTTAAACTCTGATCGGGCGCGTATGCGTGCGTGCCCAAGATCCCGAGAGGAGAATGGAGGAGAAGGGATTGTGGCATGGCCATCCCCCCTGGGGGGTGATTTCTCACTTTCTGTCTCTCTGTCTCTCTCTGTCTTCCTGGCGAGCGCACACGCACCCTATAACGAAAACCTCTCAAAAGAAGAGGAGAAAGGACTGTGAGCAGGGCAGTCTGACGCCTCGGGGCAAGTGTGAACACTTCCTCAGAGAGGCAGTGAGGAGCTGGAGCGAGGAGGGAGGAGAGGGCTCTCAGGTTCGAGCCCTGAGGGCAGAGATGAGCAAACCAGGAGAGGCAGGTGAAGCAGGGAGCACCACCCAGAGGTGGGGCAGAGACGGAGACCGACCATGGGGCACCTGTCCAGACAGGTATGGAGCCCAGGCTGGGGTGCACTGAAGGCCATGGGCTGCTGCAGTGAACGCCCCAGGAGACTAGAGCGGGCCCAAACCTGGGGCATAGCAAGCAGCGCTGGACCAGAGGGTCAAAGGAACACTCCCGAGACTGAGTAGGTCCCCAAGAAGGCTCAGGAGCGACACTGCATCAGAGCAGGACACACAGCAAACCGGCCCAACACAGGCCAGGGAAAGGACTCTGGGGTCAGAGCGAGAACGGTGCTTGTCCAGGTTCCACAGCCTCCCGCGTGTCTGGACAGAGGCAAAGCTGCACCGAGTGGCGGCTGCCGAAGTACTAACAGGCAGCACAGCCCCAGCGGGAGAGACAAGCCAGACTGTGCTGGGATAGGACCGGCCTCCAGTGCTCACCGCCCAGCGCAGGCTCAGCAGACTCCAGCCCACAGACGGCACTGCTGCAGCAGGGTCGGAGAGGCTGTCTGTGCACCTGCGCGCTTCTGCCCCATAGCGGGAGGCGGTCAGCACCAAAGTGAACTGGACACCGAAATGCAGGCCACGACACAGCCACACATGTGATCAGCCACATCTATGGCTAGCGTGTTGCTTCCACACACGGTGGAGAGCCGGCAGAGTTGCATGCTTCCGCCTCGCAGCACTGCCCGGCCCTGACTGTGCAAACACGCACCCTGCCATCACGTCGCTCTGATAACGAGAGCAGGGGAGACGCCCCGGGGAGCAGTCGCGAACCTGAACCAGCATGTGGCAGATGTCCACGTGGCCGGCCTCCGCTGCGGCGTGCAGTGGGGAGCGCTTGTTCTGGTGCTCCATCTTGAAGTTGGGGTCGATGCCGTCCACTAGAACAAACACAGCACTCACTGACGTTGCAGACATGGCTGCTGAGGCTGCCCAGGTGCC
>NW_006201951.1:279288-283061 GCF_000334495.1 Tupaia belangeri chinensis
CAGCAGCTCGGCAGGCAGCCTGGCTGCGGAAAGAGCCTGCCAACACCCGCCCCGCCCCACTGCCCACTAGCCCTCTGGGGCCCTTGCTGGTCTCGCACATTCCTGGCCGTGGCCTCACAGCACACCCCTGAGGCAGCAGGAGCGAGGCCCTGAGATGGGACCTGGACACTCATCGTCCCAGAGGACATTTGCTTTAAAGGCCAGTCAGGCAGCAGGGACAGCTACGCCATCGCGAGGGCCACAGTGACGGCGGCCATGCCTCAGCACCCGATAGGCTGTCCTCACTGCGAGCTCTTTAGCTTCTCTCGTGACTTTCTAGAAGTAAAGGGCTCCTCTTTTCCTTTTCCAACCCAGAAAAGACAAACCTGAGCTCTTGAACCCAAGCTGGGCTCAGGTCAGGCGGCCACGGGGAGGCCCTAAGGAGCTTGCCTCTGGACTCAGAGCCCGCACCAGCAGGCGTCCGGCACAGAGAGCGGCCTGCGCGAGCCCAGTCATGGCGGCTGGGCCCAGCCCCTTTGTGCTGAGGGACCACGGCCAGCCGCACTGCCTGCTGCCTCACGCCTGCCTTCTGCCGGACTCAATAACCACACATCCAGCTCCTTTGTAGAAGCAGGAGTTCGTATGGGACCCGTTTCTAACACCACCAACAGCTGAGTGTGAACATCACAGTGGGGCAGGGCCCCTGGAAACCGTCCGTGCCGATCAGCACGATCAGAGGCACAGACAGAGACAGATGAGGCTGGCCTCCTGTCAGGGTGACCACCTCCTGCCCTGGTGCCCAGGGGGCCCGTGGGAGTCTGGGAGCCCACATCCGGGCACCCGCGGAGCAGGGTGGGATGGGGCAGGGCGAACACCCGCGGGCTAGGCAGCTCTTACCCAGCATAAGCAGCACCTTCTGAAGCTCTCCCTGCCTGGCCGAGAAGTACAGCTGCTTCGGGTGGAAGCGAAGCTTCTTGGGTCTGCGGGAGACACGGTGGCGGTCAGGAGGGCCTGCCTCCCAGGCCCTCAGAGCTGGCCAGAGCACCAGGGCTGCCCACCGGCGGCTCTTCAAGGTCAAAGCACCAAACGTAAGTCCCTCCTGGCTCACTGCTGCATAGAAGGAGGCTCCGGGCTGTCTAGCTCCTTCTCCCAAAAACTAAGCTCCCACTGGGAGGGGTGGAATCTGACAGCCGGCAACCAGTAAGGGGCAGGACGGGGATGCTGCTGGAGCTGGGCAGGTCAGAGGCCGTGGGGAGGCCACCATCCAGGCTGTGTGGGGTTTAGAGACAGCCGCGCCTTTCTAATAAGGACGAGTGGTACCTTCCCTCCCGGGAGACAGGCATGCTTGGCATGGTGGCTTGTGCTACCTCCCCAGGGAGGACTATGCTGTCCGGAGAGGACGGGGAGCTGTAGCCTCTGAGGGCTGGCAGGGAGGCCTCGGGCTCAGTCAGGAGGCCTCTGCATCTGTCTGAATGACTGAGGGAGCTCCAGGTTTGACAGAACCCGAGGGAAATGTCTATGAAACCTCACGGGACCACAGAGGGACAGTGAGTCCAGCCGTCTCCCACAGGGACCCCCTGGGCCGTCCCATGAGCAGCGCCAACCTGCCTGCTCACGTGCACCGCAGTACCCCTGTGGGGTGGGCCTGGGTCCCACTGAACACGCCGCCGAGGCTTACTTCTCTGAGTCCAGCGCAATCAGGGCGCTCTCCAGGGTCTCCTTCCCTGGCGCCTGGGAGAGGCCAGTGGTTGGCCGGCCAAGCCCTGCTGGCCCGGTCAGGTCGAAGCCCTCGGGCACCTGGGGCGCTGCGCTCTGTGGCCTGTCGTCCTCCGAAAGCGGTGGTCCAGCGGCGCTTCAGAGGAAGGAACAGTGAGCGCCGGGTCAGGGTCTGCGCACTCTGTTTCACCAACGCACACGACACAAGCCCCCTGCCCTGAACTGGGACGCTGTCATGCCAGCTCTTCGTCAGCCCCTGGGAGAAGCGGCTCAGGACTCAGAAGTGAGGTCCCTGAGCTACGTGGTACTCAAAGACCAGAACAAGCTCCCTGGGACCTGTGGGCCACGCTCCTGACTGAGCTTCCAGCGGACTCTAGCATGCCTGCTGTGCTCCCCTACCAGAGGAAACCCCACTGGGAATCGTATACAAGCACATGAGGCTTAGAGTAACTCGAAGCACCAGAACTTCCCGTCCCTGGGGCAGGAGGGGACACCCGTGAGTGCCCTTCTCTGCCTCGCGGGCTGCTGCTCTGGAAGGACCGCTCGTTTTATTCTCTAGCAGGAAACTTGCTGGCAGGAGCAAGCTAGCTGACTTCTGCGTCTGCCTTGTCTGACCCTCCCCGAGTTCCTTCCAGCTCTAAGGTCCCTTCAGCTGTCCCTGCCGGACCACCTGGAGCACAACCCAGCAGTACCTCTCCCGCCCGCAGCTCTGAGCCCCCAGCAGGAGCTAACGTTTTGGGTGTACAAGCAGCTGCCCACAGAGGGTCATGCTAGCGACAGAAACAGGCAAATGGACCCATCAACTAAACTCCAAGGGACCCGGGGCGAAGGCAAGGGCAGGCGGACATGGAGCGGCCGCGGGTGCAGCCAGGGACTGAGCTTCCAGGTGAGCCGCGGAGAGCGGCCGGAGCCCGGCGGTACCTGCCCGTGGTCGTGTCCGCCCTGCCCTCGGCGGCCAGACTCGTCTCCTGTGCGGGGGCTGGCGTCACCGTGGAGGTTGTGTCTGCCTTTGCTATCGTCACCTCTCTGGCCTTGGAGGTCTCCTCCCCGCAGTGGGGGCAGTAGCTGGCGTTGCTGGCCCGAGAGGCACAGTCCTTGTGGAAACGGTGAGAGATGCCGCTCTCAGGCTGACACTCCATGAAATCGCCCTGCAAACGGGATTTGGGAATCAGCGGGAAACCAGGACCGTATTCGGGTAGGCAGCACCCTGCTCAACTGGGCTGGCTGCACGGGTGAGGCAATGGGGCCGTCCTGGCTGCCCACACGCCAGGGAGAAAAAAGAACGGAGTAGGAAGTTTGGCAGAGCGCTCCCACACACCCTTATCTCAGAGCGAGCTGCCGCTGGCAGAGGCCGCCTGATGGCCTGCCTCTGATCACAGTCTGGGGCTGCACTCCAGGGCCGCCCTCGCGAGCGCCAGGCGGGAAGAGGCGCAGAGCTACCGTTCCGAGAGGGAAGGTGGGCAGTGCGGGGCCCAGGAATGGCCTGCTCTAAGGGTCTGGGGTCAGACTGCAGCGATGGAGCTCAGATGGGGCTGAGGGGCTGGAGCCAAGTGTCATCCTGGCTGCCGGGTGGACCCGGGAGGGGCGGCACGCTCTCCCAGAAAGCTAAGACCAGTGGTGCAGACACACAGCTTCTCTCTTTTTTAGTAGAAGCAAAAACAGGCTATTTTCAGACAGGGAAGGGCAGAGAAATCCACACGCACGCTCCCACGGTTGGAGTTCTTGGCCCAGCTCCACCAAGGGGCCGCTGGTGCCTGCGGGCGCCTGCAGCTGCAGGCAAAGGGAAGCACAGGCCTGTGGCTCTCCCATGTGACACGCCTGGAGAAGTCGCCTTCGTGGCCGAGTGTGATGTGTGACAGACGGAGCAGCTGGTGACCCATGGCCCCACGAAAACCATGAGGGCAGGAGGCTGAGATGCACCCAAGAAGGTGCGCCCCGCTCAGCAGACGGGGGCTCACGGCTGCACACAGGCCCGGGACCCAGGGCACCGGAGGCCAGACGGAGGCGCATCAGGGTGGCCTGAGAGTAGCAGCGAGGCCTGGGCGGGCGGGGCTCTTACCGCCGTGCAGAAGCAGCCG
>NW_006201951.1:283680-298517 GCF_000334495.1 Tupaia belangeri chinensis
GGCTTTTCCCCCCCGTGCAGAAGCAGCCGCAGCCGGGGCAGCACTGGTGCTTCACCATGCGGCTGCGGTGGTCCTCGCACAGCACCAGCAGCGGCGCCCTGCTGGACGGGCGCATCAGCTCGAACTTGACCACGCTGTTCGTGCACCGGCCCAGCTGCAACCAGACGAGACCAGGGTCAACGCAGTCTTGGGGACAGCTCCCGTCCTGGACCCGGAAGGGCCCAGCCATGACAGGTGCTCAGCCAGGAGCTGACCAAGCGAGCAGCGGGTCAAGGCTGGCTGGCGTTCCCACACGCCTGCAGCATAGGGGTCAGGGCCCAGGGGAGGAGGCCACCACAGACGGTGATGCGCCGTGGCAGAGGGCCACCACAGACAGTGATGTGCCGTGGCAGAGGGCCACCACAGATGACAGCGATGCGCCGTGCAGAGGGCCACCACAGATGGCAGTGATGCGCCATGGCAGAGGGCCACCACAGATGGTGGTGCACTGTGGCAGAGGACCAGGAGCCCTTCTTGGACAGAAACCAAGGACGGCAAGGTGGGAGAGGGCTTGGCTGGAGTCAGAGGGCAGTGGATGTGTGCGTGCAGGGGGCCTGGGCCATCGGAGGCCAGCCGTGGGCAGAGTAGTGAGACCAGAGCCCTGGGACCTGGGACCAAGCATGCTGCACACAGGGCCTCAGGGCTGCAGTAGGAAATGTAGAGGGACCGAGGTCTTGGCCCCTCAGGGCTCTGAGCTGGGGCAGAGGGCTGCTGGGCACGCGGACCCCCAGTGCTCCGGCACGTGGCCACGCACTGGCGTGGGCTGCTGGACGCAACGTGAAGCTCTGACAGCCACTAAGAAAGCCACAAACACCCAAGAGAGTGAGAGCTACAGTACCCTGCACACATGACAGAGGACTCGGCTTCCTGGCCAAGAAATGCAGCAACTCACCGGGGAGAGCAGGACTGTAGACCCTGCCTGTCCCCATGAGGCAAACGCACACAGGAGGCTCAGAGACTAGGGTGGGACAGAGCAGGGTGGCTCTCGGCACCCAGCCCGAGTACTCTCAGTGACTCTCAGTAAGGGGACATTCCGTCCCTGCCTTCCAGGGACAGCTGGCAGTATCTGGAGACACTGACGGCTGTCACAGTCAGAGAGTGTAACTGGCCTCTCGTGGGTACACACCAAGGGTGCCCCCAACAGCCGGCACCACAGGACGGCCCCTAACCATCACCAGCCCCAGCACCGAGGGCGCTAAGGCTCCTAAGTCCTGCACTAGAGGGGTCTGACTGCCATAGCAGCAGATGCGAACAGGGCCGAGATGTTGTGGAACAGACTGGGAACTTGACGGCAAAGCACACAGGGCCAGCTCACAGCCTGATGTTACAGTGACTAGACCCCACATGGCCCACTGCATGGTGTGTATTCTGGACTCAGCAACTTAAAAAACACACTGTGTGTGTGTGTGCCCCAAATCCCTAAACGAGGGAGAGAGAGGAAAAGGGACTGTGGTGTGATCGTTTCCTGTGAGGGGGGCTTTCTCAGCTTCATATGCCTCCTCCTCTCTGGCAAGTGTACTCACATGCAGGCAAATAAAAGAAAAAGAAAATAGAATGTAATTGTTACAAATTTAAAAACAGGGTAACAGAAAAACACCTCTGACTAGCTCAAAGATGTGCTCAATAAGGAAGAATTAGTGACTATTTTTAAAGGCTAATACAAACTATCTAACCCTGAAATATGAACAAACAAAAAAAGCAGAACTTGCAGAATCGTGGGACAGTGATGAACCCCCACGTGCATGCGACTGGAGCCCCGGAAAGAGAAGAGAGGCAGCACAAGGCTGAAGAGACAGAGGCTGGGCAGGGGCTCCTGACTAAACAGGTGCAAGAAACTCAGAGAAGAAGAGCAAACGTTCCATGCCATGCAGACAGAACGGAAGCGTAAAATCTTTAAGTCAATAAAGAAAGATGAAGTGAGAATTCTGGAGCAGCCAGAGGAAGAACTGCCCTTGTGAGGGGCAAAGGTTAAGAGCTTGCGGCTGGGTCTCACTAACGCCCAGGTGGGTGGGGACAAGCCCGATGCCACCAAACAGCCTTGAGCAACTGCAGGTGCTTCTTAGATTTCACTCATCTTCTGAGAGAGGAAACCCCAGCGGGGCCTCCCATGGCTCGGATGTGGGCACGTGTGCAAGCCCAGTCACCAGCCCAGATCCGGCCCACTTTGCCACCACCCAGCCCATGTCTTTGAAAACAGAAGGTGAGAAAACTCATTACCAGCTGACCTGAGCTACCCAAACAAAGAAGCCGGTGGGGTCATTAGCAAATTAACGCCAGGTGGTGGGCGGGCCTGGATGAGGACATCCAGACCTCTAGGTGCGATTTCCGATGAGGGTGAAGACATTCTAGGGTCGACAACCCTGAGTGACAACCGACCACTTGAAGTGGAACAGCAGCGGCAGGCGGGCTTCTCGGACTCAGCGCGTCAAGGCGGGAGGGAGCGTTCGGACCCGGGCGACCGTGAGACTCCTACTCTCCACTCTCCTCCCTTGCGGAAGGCAGGCTCTGTAAGGCACCACTGTGAACAGGAAAAGGTGGGACAGCCCACCAGGACTGGAATAAATCGGACTCACAAAACATTTCAATCCAAAGGAGAGAAAATGAGGAAAAAGGGAATAAGAGATGGTCTAAGTGGAAAACTATCGAGAGGTTGAATCATAATAATTACTTTAAACAGAGATGATCTAAACACACTGACCTTTAAAAAGACAGCTAAGTTCAAAGAGCAAACTCAAGTAGGTGGCACCTGTGAGAAACTCACCGTAAAGGCCAAGGCAGAGGCAGAGCCGACGCGGAGGGCTGGGCGGGAGCACGCGCTGAGGCAGCCCACCCGGAGGTTCCGGTTCAGGTCTGAAGACCTGCCTGAGTGCCAGCCACACGCCTGCCCACAATCCAGGGAGGCGAGTGGCTGGGGTGGAGTGCGGTGTCAAGAACCTACCGGATGCGACCTCTCTCTGTCTCTGAAGAAATATTAAACTTTCTAAATCAGGAAGAGGACAGAAGAGATGTGCCATCAGACACCGATCCGAAGAGCGCTGAGACGCCATGTCGGAGCCGGCACCGTGGACCTCCTGAGCTGGACCCTTCCTTGAGGCAGACGGGGACGCTGCACACGACGGAATCGGGTCACCAAGAAAATCTCCAGGGCACACATGCCAACAGAGAACCCTGTGCAGTCTGACAGGTGGACAGGACACGGCCTGCAGCAGACTCTGGGGCTCTTCCTCAACGCCGGTGCAGCAGGCGCAAGGGGGTGGAAGGCCCACACGGGACGCGTTGTAGTCCCTGGACGCGCTGCACCTGTCAGAGCTTCCAGAACCCTGCGTGGAAGTGGTGATGGCCCCAGTGTGTCCACTGCACCCCAGCCTGACCGCACATACAGCAGACAGCGCTGTGTCCTCTGAGGGGCTGCTCTGGCCAGCCCAAGACTGAGCATGAGCACAGGGCACGGCAGGGCCCACAGCACCACACAGAAGGGGCACCCAGAGCAGACCAAACCCACGGACAGTAAACCAGCTCACGTGACAGCGAGAGGGCAGGGCGAACGGCCAGCCTGAGCTAGGGGCCGGTATGGTGGGCAGATGGGGAGTGCATACAGCACTGCCTAGACTGGGGTGAGGGGGCCCTGGAAGCAGAGCAGGTTCCTCCCGAGGGGCTGGCCCTCCCGCACTGGGGAGGCCACAGGGGCCATGAGCATCCAGAACTCTCCAACGTGGCCCCCAGCCAGCCCTTGAGCCTGGACCCTGTGCTGGGAGCAGAGTCGGAATGGGATGGAGACCACAGATATGGAGCACGAGGGTGGTCCACGGTTCTGGGGCCTCTGGTGACAAGGTCTTCTGATACTTGAGACTTCTGTTCATGTGGGCTGCATCTACCAGCGACCACACTGCAAGTGGAGTAGGGACGTCGTAAACACCATTTAAAGCTAACAATAGACTTAGGTTAGCATGGACAACACGTTTTAAAGAAAACTATTTTAGAAAGAAAAATTTCAGTGAGTGGCAGTGTTTTAGTTATTATCTGCAAAAGTCTCTCACATCTACTCGACGTAAGAAAGCGGGATCATGTCTGCTTCTGCAGCGGACACTCCCCTCTGACACCACAGCCAGACTCGGCAGGCATGGCTTAGCGACGTGCAGCACGTGACACTCAATCACCACTTTGCCCACCGCCCACTTTCTTTCCTAGCACTGAGTGGGACTCCTGCCCTGCACGGTCCCGCGGCACCACGGCCGTGGCATACCTCGTGGCCACACGACAAGGGGCATGGAAGGCCTGCCTGTCATCGTGACAGCTGTGACCTCTGACCCCATGGGGGGCTGACGATGAAGAGGGTAACAAGGCAGGGGACCAGCAGTTAGCGTAATGGCTATGTCGCCAGACTCCCACGTAGTCGACCACGGTTCACGTTCCGGACCCGTGGCTTAAACTCACGCCGGGCGGGTGTGCGTGCCCAGGATCCTGAGAGGAGAATGGAGGAGAAGGGATTGCGGCATGGCCATCCCCCCTGGGGGGTGATTTCTCGCTTTCTGTCTCTCTGTCTCTCTCTGTCTGTCTGGCGAGTGCATGCGCCCTATAACCCGTGGCTTAAACTCACGCCGGGCGGGTGTGCGTGCCCAGGATCCTGAGAGGAGAATGGAGGAGAAGGGATTGCGGCATGGCCATCCCCCCTGGGGGGTGATTTCTCGCTTTCTGTCTCTCTGTCTCTCTCTGTCTGTCTGGCGAGTGCATGCGCCCTATGTGAAAACCTCTCCAAAAAAAAAAAAAAAAAAGAAAGAAAGAAAGAAAAGAAAAGAAAAGAGGGTAACAAGGCAAAAGCCAGGACAACCTGTGTCTCCACGCAAAGAAGTGACCCGTCAGGCGTTCATACACAAGCCCCACTATGCTCTGGTTTGCACGCGGGAACGCTTGGATAGGGAGCTGCAGGTGCAGGTGGCGAGGCCTCCAGGGAGCCAAGGCCGGGTCCCACAGATAAGGACAGTGCAGGTCAGGGAGCGGCACAGAGGCCGAGGACAGACAGTGACAAGGGACAAGCACGCGGCAGCATCACCGCTCGGGAGGCCAAAGAGTGGCTATTCAGTGTGTGGGAGGCGGGGGTAGGAAGCAGCTGCTGGGGTGTGTGTGTGTGTGCGTACGCACGTCACATGTGCAAGTGTGCAGGTGTGTGTACACACGTGTGCACGTAACTTCAAAAAGTTCATGGAAAATACATATTATGAGAAAGCTATATATGTATCTTGATTTTTGTTTTACACCAGAACAAACTCATTTTCAATTTCCCACTAACTGTAAAAATCCCCTTGTGTTTCCTGACCCGTTTGGCAGTTACCAGGGCTCACCTGAAACCATCCCTGAAGCCCAACACGTGCACTGTGTGGTTTTTGGGTCTACGTTTAATATGACAACCAGAGTATTCACAATGCATTGAACGCTCAAAGACCACAGTTCCTAAGAATGCCGACAGGAGGGAGGAGGGAGCAGGGACAGAGCAAGTCCCGGCCCACAGGCCACTGGGCTCACCAGGGCACCCGTCCATGCCCCTGGGAAGAGAAAGCAAGCACAGTGCCTCTCCAGGATGAGATGCAGCTCAGGGCCCAAATAGCCTGCCACATGAGGAGGGTCTTCCACACTGAGGAATGCCAGCCAGGAACTGGAGGAGGAAGACGGGACTGACACTGCCGTGGCGCAGCTTTTAACATTTTTTTCACTACAGGGCGCATGTGCTCACTAGAGAGACAGACATCGGGGAGGTGAGATCACCCTCCTGGGGCACGACCACGATGCAGCCCCTCCTCCCCCATCCCGCTCCTGGGCTTTCTGCACATGCATGTGCCAGGGTGGTTTTCAGGCTGCCAGGCCGAGGCCCAAAACCACGCCATCGGCCATGCGAGGTCAGCGTCTGGACCTCCGTGCCCCCTCCTGGCTGTGATTCTGCAGCTTCTGGACTCAGACCATGGCTGCAGAGGGTGGTGACAAGCCAGACAAAAGGCTGACGGGGAGGGCACGGGGTGCCAGGGAAACCCAAGCCCTCTCAAGGCTCCTTGGCTCTGAGTCCCCTCCAGAGCACCCTTGCTGACACTAAGGCTTGGAACACAACCTACAACCCTTCAGGTCGACCCTCCAGGCTGCAGGGACGAGGGGAGCCACGGCACAAGGACACCGCAGCCAGACTCAGAGTGGGGCCCGGTTCCTTCCCAGTCAGCAGCATGAGAGCAGGGAGGGATGCGGGAGGGCGTTCTTGGGGAGAGGCAGCGTCGCTCTGACAGTCAGTCCCTCTGGTCTGATCCAGGTGGGGCAAGGCAGGAAGGACACGCACTAGCAGGCCGGGACTGGGACACGCTGGGCCCAGCAGGCTGCTGTCCAGCACATGGGAACGCACTACAAGGCTCTACTTTTCTCTTTTATAGACATGAAGACAGGTTCTAAGATACTTAGTGGATTTTACCACTAAGGAGTTTGCTTTTGTATTTTTTTTTTTTAAAAAAAGCACTATTTTTAATTTAGTTTTATTCATCATTATTCTTCTTCAAATTTCACCAGAGAGAGAGAGAGAGAGACAGGGGTTACGTGAGAAAGCAAGCTGCCAGGTCCAGGACTCAAACTGTGGTTGGCCATGTGGGAGTCCAGCACCTTAACCACCACGCCACCTCCTGGCCCCATGTTGTTTACCTAAGAGGGGACAAAATGCTGGAAGGGGGAGCCACACGGGCTAGGGCTGGCTGCGCTCTGCACCTCCTCACACGGAACAGGCCCTTCCTGAGAAAGGCAGAAAGGGGCGCTGTGGGGAAGGCACGTGGGCCCAGGACAGCAGCTGCCATGAGGGCACAGGCTTGCCAACAACCTGCATGCCCCACAGAACTGAGGCCGCTTCTTACTCTGGGCGAGCAGGTGGAACTGGGAACATGGGAGCAGAGAATCGAATTCACCGGGAAGACCGAACACAACATGGATTAATTCTCCCTAATCCAGGTTTAAGGGGGCTCTGCCGGGCCTGCGGTCTGGCAAACTGACCTGGCTGGCTGCTCTGACACCCTATCGAAGGCCAGACACCCCACTGGCTCTGCTGGTCCCAGCAGTGCTCTGTGCACAGCAGGGCCTCCCGCCCTTCCTGGGGGCCCTGGTGACACAGCCCCCGCCCCACGAGATATGGCAACACAGCCGGGGCCACAGGGTTGTCACACGGACACAGGCCCCCAGCTGGAGGCCTGCGGGTGGAGCAGGGAGCACGCGGCTATTAACATCCCTTACCCTACAGCTTAGTTAGGGCTCAAACCACCTACGCTGACCACGACGTGAAACCTCACTGGCGAGACAGCCACACACACCCCAGAAAAGTAGCAGACCAAGGAGCCACCTCCTCCAGCAGGGCTGGGTGGGCAGGAGCCGAGCTGACCCCTCACCATGGAACCCACCACTCGGCCCCTCCCACAGTCCACAGCCCACAGCCCACAGCCAGCTTCAGCCACATGGCAACCAGGGCTGCCAGAAATCTTGCAAGAAGACTTGGAGAAATTCTCAGGAAGCGTGAACTCTTTTTTCCTGTGCCCGTTCTTCCTCTTCTGTTCCAGAGAGAACGAGGGTAGCAGGGTCACTGGGGCAAGGACACTGGGAGAGCAACGGTCGCCAGCTCACAGAACTGGCGCCTGGCTCCCATTAGGACAGGGTGGCCCACGCTAGGCCAGGCCTGCCCAGCCAGCGGCTCAGTCCTAACTTCTCAGTCTGCTGCGAGGTAGGGAGAGCTTCGATTCAAGTACGGTCGTAGAGAGAAGCTCCACGCAGCCCTTTCCATCAACGTCTCTGCGCTGCCCTCCTCGCGGGAAGCCTGACCTGGCGGGGCACCTCCACCAGGCAGGGCCGGCTGCGATCCTCTCTCCTTCACCTCTCCCTCCTTTTGGGCACGCACACACAGGCACCCCCAGTATCTGGGACTTGAACCGTAGTGGGCCATGTGGACCCAGCCACCCTGACCACCACGCACAGGCTGGCCTCTGACTGTGTTTTGATTCTGTCTCACCCTGTTGTCTCCCCACGAGCTACCTCCTCCCTGCACTTGCGGCGACATCGCGTGGAGCAGTCCTGACCGCACGTGCCCACGGTCTGGCAACTCCTGTGAGACCTCCCTGCCCCTTACTACTTCACCTGCCCCATGGACTCGTGACCACCGGTTTCTCGCCTCACTCCAGCTGCTCCAGTGCAGCAGGAACCGCAGCTGCCTGAGACGCACGTGGCCAACACAGCCGTGTGCACTCTGGCCGCTCACACCCCGGGCCTTCCTACTCTCGAGACATGAAGACCTGAAACTAGGCCAGTGAACACCTTGTGGTGGTCAGAGGTGCAGGCGTCTCACCGTGAAGCAAAAGCTAGAAACGACTAAGCTCAGAGAGGAAGCAGGCACAGTCCGAGCAGGCCAGCGGTGAGAGTGCGCCACGGCCGTCCAGTCAGGAGTATGGTCACATCTTCAGAGGCAACGAGAGGCCTGCTCATGCGACACCCAATGGTAAGAGCAAGACAGACTTTGAGACCCTCCTGGCTCCGGCCTGTGCAGGCTGGGAGGTGGGGGCTGCGAGCTGATCTGAGAAAGAAGGGTCCCGACGTGGAGTGCGAGCAGAGGCAGAGACCGGAGCGGGGACCCGAAGACCCAACTGAGGTCATGGAGGCAGTGGCCGTACTAGCAACGGGCTTTCCGTGCAGCAGAGTGTCCCCAGGCGCAGACGCTGTCCAGGCGGCACAGCTAGGTGGGGTGCACGCCAGCCACGAGGCTTCAGATAACGGCTGCCTCACCGAAGGGGCTGACGCGCAGGCGACTCTGGCAAAGCCAGCGCCCACTCACTGAGACTCTCGAGGCCCCGGCCTGGTCTACACGAGGGACAGTGGTGCCCAGACAACCACACGTCTGTCACAACCTCGTTTCCTGAACACCTGAAGCTCAGTGTTGGGACCTGCAGCTCCAGAAAAAGCGTCCTCTCAGACACTCCCGCTCTCCGACAACGCACCAGGACCCAAGGCGATGGTGAGAAGAGGAAGGTCAGCACCCCTGCAGCCCAGGGGCCCAGGGGTCTCAGCGTGAAGGCCTCGTCTAAAATGCACACCCTCTGAGGCGCGGTTGCCACGGGTAGACTCATCTTCTAGAAAACCTGCCCTCCTAGACCCTCAGGACATTCGTAACTCAGGGTGAGAGGTCGGACACGCATCATCATGGCTCGGGACGGAGGGGTCCCACTCCCAGATGCCTGAGGGGCTGGGACCTCAGGGCAGGAGGTGGCTGTGGACACGGCAGAAGCAGTGAGGACCAGAGCTACACATGCAGCCCGCGTTGTGACAGGGCCAGGGCCAGGGCCAGGAGGGTACAGCTGGTCCCGCACATGCGGTCTGGGTCTGCACCCTTCAAGCACCCGCACATGTGCCTGTCCATAATCCAGGAGAGCCCCAGCTAGAGGGCTGTGGTGTGAAGACCGCACTCGGAGAGCCTGTCTCTCTGCCTCTCTTACAGAAGAAATGGATGAATAAACTTTAAAACACAAACTGACTTTCAAAATGAGGAGCTGCTTCTACAGACCAGCAGAGGCAGTGCTGTCTGAGGATGGCGTCCACCCCAGTGGTGCCACTCCGGAGCTTCGCGCCAACAACAGAGGGTTAGACTGGTATGCAGATTCAGTGGGAACAGCAGAGCCAGAGCTGGGGGTGGGGGGAATGACTACAGTTTTTGTTTTGTTTTGAGAAGTTTCTGCTATAGGGCGCGTGTGCTTGCCAGAAAGACAGAGAGAGACGGAGAGACAGAAAGCGAAAAATCACCCCCAGGGAGGATGGCCACGCCACAATCCTTTCTCCTCCATTCTCCTCTCGGGATCTTGGGCACGCACGAACACACGCCCGGCGTGAGTTTAAGCCACCAGGTCCGGGACACGAACCGCAGTCGACTACGTGGGAGTCCAGCGACATAGCCATTACGCCAACCGCTGGTTCCAAATGACTACAGTTTTTAAAGAAATTCTATGGCAAGCCAAATGCTACCGGACATCACCCGCTGCAGAGAAGTCTTTCATGAAAGGGAGAGTCGGCTGATGCGATAAACTCCTCGCTGTCGTATTTTAAGAAACTGCTGTGCTGTGGCAGCCCAGCCCTCGGAAGCACTACCCAAGCCGTCGACTCCGAGAGGTGCCCCGCTAGCCGAGGCCACGGCTCGTGAAGGCCCAGGTGCTGCCGACCAGATGCAGCCGCGGCACGGGGCCAATGCAAGTGGAGGCCCTGGTGTGGTGACACAGCCTCCCTATGCATGGCAGACAGACATGCGTGTGGTCCGCCACAGCACTCACAAGACTGCAGTGGTCTGGAACACAACCCGCAGGGCCCCAAGCTGCCCGTGCGCTGGCCGTGCAGTCTGCTCATGCTCCTATCCCGCACAGCAGCCGGGAAGGGGCAGAGCAGAGGCTCACAGCCCGGGTTTTGGGGACACTTGCCGGCCAGCCTCCTGCGGGCTGGGTGGGGCAGTTCCTCACCTCGTGGTCCACACGCTCAGTGGCCATGCACTGGTTGTTGGCCAGAGTGGTGATCTCTCGGCTCCGTGGGGTCTCCATCCGGCAGCTGCACAGAGGCACTTCCTGAAGGCCGTCCGTCTCCAGTGCGTCCGGGCCGTTGGCCAGCCCTACGGGCACACAGAGACGTGTTAGCCATGCAGCCTGACTGCAGAGGGACTGTCTGTCTAGGGACCTGACGGGCATGGAGACCAAAACAGCACAGGGTGTGTGGCGTGTGGACCTGGGAGGGGACACAGCGGGGCCACATGCCTGTCCAGTCCACACTGGGGCTGCATGAGGTGCAGCCTGCCCTGTAACCAGCATGGCACCGCCAGGGCCGACACTGACCTGGTACCACACGCGCTCAGCCCAGAGCACAGGCTCCAGGGAGGTTCTACCTCCGTCGGCAGCTCCTAACCCGTCCGGTTTTCACACAGAGAAGCATTCACGCGAGCTTGTTTTAGTTACATGACACAGACACTCCATCTGGAAGGCTTCTGGTAACAGCCTATTCGCTGTCTAGGCCGTAATTCCGACTCCGACAGTCCTAGAGCCATGAGTGAGGCTGGAGGAGGGCAAGGGTGGCGTTTACAGACAGAGACCACTGGCCCCGGGCGATGGCGCCGCAGCTCCTGCTGCGTGGGAGGTGAGGTGGGGGCAGGAACTGAGGCCCAGACGGCAACATGTCGAGACGCGGCCCAGACACACACACCAAGGAGAGAGCCAGAGACAGAGACAAACTAGTGCGTGCCTGGGGTAGACATGTGAATGGCAGTGGCCCGTCCCACCTTCAGTGGATGGAAGCCACAGACATGCAGGAGGGCGGGGCTGAGCCCCACGGCGGGACAGGGCCGGGCCGCAGCCGGACATCCCCACAGCCAAGGCAGTGGGAGAGTTTAGAGGCAGCCCTGGCCAGCCACAGGGGGCAGGGACCAGCTCAGCGGAACACGCTTCTCTGAGTGGGGAGGGCTGTGGGTGAGAAACAGACCCAATAACACACACAAAAAACACACGAGTACAGAAAAGCGAAGGTCGGGTGGGCATAGCTTCTCTGGTGGAGAAGTTGCGACCAGGAACCGAACCGGCAGAAGATGGGGGAAGGGGAAATGGAATGCAAAGCCAGTTGTTCTGGGACGTATATTGTTCAAGACATGAAAACGACCGGCCCCATGTGATTTCTCCGATCTTTTTGGAGGAGAATCTGATAAACATGGGTGGCTTCCCTTAGCCTCGTACTGGGTCTCGGGCATCAGCAGGACAGGAAGAGAGCCCGCAACATGCAGGAGGCTCTGTGGAAACGCTCGCACAGCCACTGCTAGGGCAGCTCCCAAAGTGCCTCTGCACGTGTCTACAGGCCGTACCGCGTTTTCAGATGGCTGCTCTCTACAGCGGCTGCCAGAGACCCCAGGGGTCTGACCGGGCTACAGGGACTGCTGCTCTGGAGGAAGCGGACACACCGCAGCCTCTCTGCAGACCGGTCAAAGCAGACGTGAGGCCCGCCAACACTGCAGAGCCTCCAGTGAACAGCAACAAGGTCCTGTCCCACACCGCACAACACACAGCTAAGTAAATTAAAACGGAGAACTGGCCTGCAAGGTCCCCGGGGGCACCAGGCCCCACAGCCAGGGGGGCCCCGACCTCGCTTCCTAACTGCCACAGTAAAGAAAGCCAAGTCTGGTGGCCCAAGGCCACCGTGACCACACGACTGGGGAGGCCCAGCAGGACAGTGACGCAGCCGTGCCCCCCAGGCCCGAATCCTTGTTGTGCCCAGGCTCATCCGCATGCCCTGCCCTGGCCTCCCTTGGCAGAGCCCAGACCATTTCTGGTGTGGAGCTGCTGGCCCACAAGCTGCGGTCTGCTCCGATGAACGCACACGATACGCCCTGCCCACAAGCCACGGTCTACTCTGGTGAACGCACAAATACGCCCTGCCTGACTGCCACAACAGGGCCGCAGGGCTGTCCCCCATCACGCACGCTCATTCCCAGCACAGCTCCAGTCTTTGTCTGGGATCCAAGGAAGCCTCTGCGGAGTAGCTCCTCTCTGACTACTGCTCCACCTGGCTCCCACCGGGCCTGTCTGCCACCACTGCCCCTTCGGTCACTCCTCAGGTTGATACCGTGGACCTTCGCTTTCACCAGGGCAGAGTCTCAACGCTCCCAGGCAGGGCCAGCCTGGGGCCCAGCAGCTACGCTGAGTCTGTGCTGTGGACCTGGCCCCAGAGGCCTGAAAAGCAGGCCAGGTGCATGTGCACACAGGCCCCAAACCTGAGTAGGAGGCCACGATGCGGGAGCGTGGACGGCAGCACTGCACACACCTGGGGCTGAGCTCCCCTCCTCTCTGGCAGGCACAAGTGCCCTCCGCCATTTAAAAAGAAAATCAGCCCCGGGCAGGGCCCTGAGTTGCACCTCACTCAGCCTCACTGCTCTGCGAGCCCAGCAGCAGGAGTCCCCACTGCCTGGGAGAGAAGTCATCCAGCCAACGGGGTACTGTCTACGCAACCACCTCTGGACTCCCTGAGACCTCCGAAACAAAAGAAGGCTAGGGAACTTGAGAACGCTGTTGCGCTTATTAACCCAGAAGAAAGCATGGGAAGGGCTTCATGACCTCCAAAAAGTTTGTTCTTTCGGGTGTAAGATGGAAAAAAGTCTTTGTTTCGATCATGGACAGGCCAATGATTGATTTTTTTTTTTTTTGAGAGTTTTTTTTCTATAGGGCGTGTGCGCTCACCAGAGAGAGACAGAGAGACAGAAAGCGAGAAATCACCCCCCAGGGGGGATGGTCACGCCACAATCCCTTCTCCTCCATTCTCCTCTCCGGATCTTGGGCACGCAAGCACACGCATCCGGCGTGAGTTCTAAGCCACCGGGTCCGGGACGCAAACAGCGGTCGACTACGTGGGAGTCCAGCGACATAGCCATTACACTAACTGCTCGTCCCACGATTGATGTCTTAAACTAAAGATGAGATTTCCTAAACTACACTGGTGAATCAAACCTCCATCAGAGATCACATCTCGAAGCTACTTATCTGTCATTTAAAAAATGACTTGTTAACGCCCTGCGACAATGCACACGCACACCTGCAGAACCCAGTGGCCTGAAGAAGCCACGAGACCTCACTTTCTCACGCACTGTTCCCAAGAGGCTCAAAAATAACCCACCGTCATTAGCTCCTTCTCATTGATAAAGGAGTGTTAAGTGACTTAAAAATGAAAAGCGGGGCTAGCCAGGGTTGTGGCGGTAAAAGAGGTTTGAGTCCTGGACCCGGAAGCTGGCGCATGTGCACGCGTGCCCAAAATCCCAAGAGGAGAGTGGAGAAGAGACTGCAGCGTCCCCATACCCCCAGGGGTGGTTTCTCACTTTCCCTGTCTCTCTCTGGCAAGTGCATGTGCCCTACAGCAAATTTCAAGAAAAGAGTGTTTAAACAAAAACCCAATAGAAAGTGTGACTTTCGCCAGGAGCTGGCAATGCGGGCACTCACGGTCCTAAGTGGCCTTGTGCAGCGGAGCTCCATCACAGGCTGCAGCTGGGGCGGCAAGCATGACCACCCAGAAGGCACCCTTCAGCACAAGAGCGAGCAGAAGCCACGAGGGGCACACCCGACGGTGGCCCCAGGTCTGGGCAGGACTGCAGCAGACAGGCCACGCCCGCTCGGGGCCCCGCAGGAGAGGGGCACATGTTCCACTACGGACTGGCCTTGCACGGGGCCTGAGAGGGTCCCCTGGGTGCACCCCGCGTGCGATCACACACTCTACCACAGACACTGGGGCACCGTGCTCTCACAGGAGCCGGTGGCCAAGCAGCTCGACAGTGCCAGCCACCGTGCGACACCCACATTCACCTTCTGCCGGGGAGGACAGGGTCGCTCCGACACGGAGATCCAGGGAGTCCAGAGAAACTTCCATGTACCCAGCGCTGTCTCCTGGTGCCGTCTGCTCTGTGCTTCCTGAGGACGGCTTCCGTGCCTCGGAACCTATGCACAAAATGCACACACCATGAAACTCTGCCCTGGGGAGCACGCCCACCGGGCAGTGCCACGGAGGGAGGTGGGAAACAGACCTAGCCTGGGGAGTCCACTCCGAGCACGAGCTGAAGCCCGCTGCTGTCCCGGCTGTCCCGGGTCCGCTGCCACCCCCGTGCCTGTGAATCATTTTACTAACCCTTATTTCCACGCATTATGCACAGGGGAGGGCCGTCGTACCAAGTTAAAGGCCCTCCCACGTTAGCACACTGCTCTCTGCAGCGACACCAGCTACAGAAAAGCTGGAGAGGGAATGAAGGA
>NW_006201951.1:298795-299532 GCF_000334495.1 Tupaia belangeri chinensis
GGCCTGCCCTGCCCCTGCAGCAGGAGCAGGAAGTGCACGGCCACCCGCAGCCTGGCCTGCCCTGGGACTCATCCCCTGTGTGGTGGTGGCTGAGCAGGGCAGGACAGGCTGTTTGCACTCCTGGGAGGCCCGGGCAGGGATGACCTGAGCCAGAGCCGGGCGCAGGCACTGCCCACCAGGAGCACCCTGGAGGGGCCTCAGGGCACAGGGAGGAGGGCCCAGTATGTGTCCCGCGGACATCCCCATAGACACGAGCTGACGGGGCGTGGGGGTCCGGGTGTGGGGCAGCCTGCCGGGCCCAGGACAAGGAAAGCCTCGCCAGCAACTGCAAGCACAGCAGCCTTTGCACGACCTCAGCCGCGCCACACTGGAAGATGGCGACTCCCTCACCAGCAAGGCCATGGCTCTGAGCTAGGAGTCACGGCATCCTGCCAGCTGCTGGGAGACTCCAGGCCCAACCCAAGGACCTGAGGACGCCACGCCAGGGAGACCCAGACCCCGACCGCCCAAGGACCTGGGGTGAGGGCCTGCCACCCGGCGCAGGGACACAGACCTCCAGCGAACACAGCTGTGAAGGGGCACAAGGTGCCGTGGCCCTGGCGTGCGGACAGGCAGCCAGCGCGCGAGCACCAGGGTACAGAAGCCCCCCTGCGCAGAGGCCCGGAGAACTGGCCGCAGGGGCTGGGCAGCGGCTCACCCACAAGTTGAAGCGGGCCTGACTTCTCCCGCCACACACC
>NW_006201951.1:301150-302121 GCF_000334495.1 Tupaia belangeri chinensis
GCGGGTGCGTGTGTGAGCATGCACATGCGCTCTATAAATCATTTTAAAATAAAACAAAAACATCGGACTCCAGATCTGAGACCAGGCACTAAGCAGCTGAGGAACAGCTGAGGTGGTGCTGGGGGTCCTCCGTCCACCGGAAGGGGCCGGCTGACACGGGCTCAGAAGACACGGCGGTGGGACCGTCACTCCCTTGAGGCAGGGGGAACTGATGGCTGACGCAAGGGAGCGGAGGGGCTGCACTGGCCCTGCAGCAGGAGCAGGAAGTGCACGGCCACCCGCAGCCTGGCCTGCCCTGGGACTCATCCCCTGTGTGGTGGTGGCTGAGCAGGGCAGGACAGGCTGTTTGCACTCCTGGGAGGCCCGGGCAGGGATGACCTGAGCCAGAGCCGGGCGCAGGCACTGCCCACCAGGAGCACCCTGGAGGGGCCTCAGGGCACAGGGAGGAGGGCCCAGTATGTGTCCCGCGGACATCCCCATAGACACGAGCTGACGGGGCGTGGGGGTCCGGGTGTGGGGCAGCCTGCCGGGCCCAGGACAAGGAAAGCCTCGCCAGCAACTGCAAGCACAGCAGCCTTTGCACGACCTCAGCCGCGCCACACTGGAAGATGGCGACTCCCTCACCAGCAAGGCCATGGCTCTGAGCTAGGAGTCACGGCATCCTGCCAGCTGCTGGGAGACTCCAGGCCCAACCCAAGGACCTGAGGACGCCACGCCAGGGAGACCCAGACCCCGACCGCCCAAGGACCTGGGGTGAGGGCCTGCCACCCGGCGCAGGGACACAGACCTCCAGCGAACACAGCTGTGAAGGGGCACAAGGTGCCGTGGCCCTGGCGTGCGGACAGGCAGCCAGCGCGCGAGCACCAGGGTACAGAAGCCCCCCTGCGCAGAGGCCCGGAGAACTGGCCGCAGGGGCTGGGCAGCGGCTCACCCACAAGTTGAAGCGGGCCTGACTTCTCCCGCCACACACC
>NW_006201951.1:302534-304946 GCF_000334495.1 Tupaia belangeri chinensis
CTCCCCCCGCCACACACAGCAGCTGCTCACCGGGCAGACAGCGGGCCCTGGGGCTAACCCGGTGGCCTGTGTGTGTGGCGCTAATCAGATTCCCAGAGCAAGATGCGAGAATCTTATATAAAAGAAAATCTTTCCTAAATTAGGCTTCAACAAAATTTGAAAACTTTGGTCTTCTAAACATACCCCCAGGGATGCCAGAAGGCGCATCGCGGGCAGGCCAGCCAGCAGGGTCCCACCTGGTGAGGGGCATCCACGCTGGAGCGCCCGCACGCTTGGAAGGGTGGACGGCCGATTCAAAGGCTGCACAGAGGGTAAGACGGGCTCCTGGCAGGAGGCATGCAGTGGCTTTCCAGCAGCCAAAGCAGCTCAGAGACTGCACAGCCCCAGATGCTGGGACTGGAGACTGCCCAACGGCCCGGTCACAAAGGCGGGGGCTCTGCTTGCCACCCTCGGTGGTTTCCTGACTTCCGGGTGCAGAGACAGAGCAAGGGAGGGTGCTGGGCAGGGACAGGCCACTGGGGCGGCCGGGCACAAGGAGCTCTGGGATGGGCTTGCGTGTGGCCATGGCCGGGGGAGGTCCCACAGTTATCACACCATGGGCTTCTACTCCGGGACACCTCCGTGTATGCCGCACCCCAGCAAGGCTGCAGGAGGGTGGTCATCTGCGCACCACCCCACTGCCGCCCTCTGGTTCGAGCTGCTCCCCTCCTGACTGCATCCAGCACAGGGGACGCGGGGGCTGAGCTGCAAGGAGGGGCAGCTGGCACAGCTCAGGCCTGCTGCATGCGGCGAGGGACAGGCCCAGGCCCGCACAGGTCCCGGGATCCTAGACAAGTGCTGTGGGCAAAGGATCCATTCCGGCCCACATCTGGCAGCGAAGCCAACGCCAACAAGGTGCGCAGGAGGGAGCCCTCTAGGGTTCTCTAACCGTGTCATTTCAAGCATGTTTTTAACAGTAAGTCTGTCACCTCCCTGACAGAGTGTGTGCACACGCGTGGGGGTTGGGGAGGAGACCCTCTTTAAGTCCTGGCCGTGCCTCGACCCCTCCCTCCATCTTCCAGCTGTCAGGTCACCTGGGCTTAGCCCGGCGGGTCTCAGGCTGACCAGGCAGGATCTGGGCTGCAGTGGCTGCATGGGACCTGGCTTCTCTGGAGCAGGGTGGTGATCTGCTGCATGGAGTGGCCCTAGCTCTGCTTCGAAATGGAATCCAATGCAGGACCCAAACTCCAGACTGGCCCCGCAGCCCAGGGACTCACAGTGTGGACACCGCGGCCTGTGCATACCCACGGTCCCTGCACGTATGGATACCACAGCCCGTGCGTACCCAGCAGACTGCTTGGCTTCTTCCTCGTTCTTCGCCGCCTCTTCCTGGCAGGCTTAATCCAGGGACTGTCTGTCTTCCCTTTCCTCTTGAGAAACTTCTTCTTGAGGCTGGACTCGGAACTCTGTAGAAGCCAAGGGGCAGGGACACAGGAAGCCAGGTGGGGGGGGCGCCCAAAGGTGCTTGTGAACAAAACAGACATGTCCTCCACCTGTCCCCGACTACGTCCTCCACCTGTCCCCGACTACGTCCCCCACCTGTCCCCGACTACGTCCCCCACCTGTCCCCGACTACGTCCCCCACCTGTCCCCGACTTTATATGAGACTATGTCCCCTACCTGTCCCCAACTATGTCCTCCACCTGGTTCCAACTATGCCCCCCACCTGTCCCCGACTACGTCCCCCACCTGTCCCCGACTACATCCTCCACCTGGTTCCAACTATGTTCTCTACCTGTCCCCGACTACGTCCCCTACCTGTTCCCGACTCTGTCCTCCACCTTGGTCTCAAACTGAAGGTTACCCTCTCTCCTGACGTCTCCTGGGGCACTGGTAAAGGTGCTTTTCTCTAAACGTCTAAGCCCAGTCCTTGCATAGGCCAGAAAGCCCAGAAGATTAGAATGGGATCTGTAAACCTTACGTGAGTCTGGCACAAAGGGAAAGACCAGCAAGTTCCACCCAGGAACGAGATAAATGAGCTCGGAAGAGAACCTGCCTTTACTCACGGACACCCACCCAATCTGCCCACAGCCAAAGGCATCATGAGCGCCATCTGCCTCAGACCCAGGCCTGGCCAGTCACCTGCCTGGGGACTGTGGAGTGGCAGCGGTGCACGGACACTGCTTCGAGTGTCTAAGTCCGCCCCTCACACGCAGGTGCAGAACGGGCATCTCACTGCCACGAGTTGCACATGCGGCATGTGCGCCCCAGCACCCTCCCGACACCCTGGGTGGCACCAACAGGACGGCGGTCTCTCAAGTCCTCTGCCCAGGACCCGGGATGTGCTCCACAGACAGGAAGACAGCCTGGCTGGCCACAGCTGTCCTCCCGGTGGGAAAAACAGCGGCTAACGGGCGCCCCCCCCCCAGCCCC